>NW_012101661.1:23617-25186 GCF_000951045.1 Mandrillus leucophaeus | reverse complement strand
GCAGGAGATCAGGGAGGTGGCTACCACAGAGTCCAGACGGGTGAGCTGGTGGAGTAGTTAAAAGGGATGGGATTCTGGATATTTTAAAGACCAAGATAACTGGGATATTGTGTATGAGAGAAAGAAGCAGAGGGTGAGCTTAAGATTTTTATTCTAAGCATCTGGTGGATGAAGGAGCCATTTACTGGCAAAGGAGACATCAGTAAAGGAACAGGTTTGGAGCTGAGAAAAATCAAGAGTTCAGTAGTCAACATGTCAAGTCTTAGATCTGTTTTACACATCCCAGTAGACATGTGCCTGAAGTCGTTTGTGTCTGGGGTTGAGGCAGTGTAGGTTATAGCTGCTGGTAGGTTGATAGAGTTGTTGATGGGTGGTTATAGAATTGCTCTTTAAACTGTTTCCTTTTTTTTCAGTGTGAAAAATACAAAGCATTTTGCTAAATGCATTATGAGGGTGGCTTTCTGAAACTGGAGAACAAACAAAACCCAGGAAGGTCATCAGCTGAGATGTGTTGGAATTTTGGGAAGGGAGAAGTCATGAAATAGTAATCTTAGAGATGTGGAATAAAAAATTTGACTAGGGAGATGTTCATGTTTGCTGGGAAACACTGAAGGCCTTCTTGGTCTGTGGTCATGAAATTAAAATGAGACTGGTTGCCTGATTCTCTTTATTCCCAGCCATGTTCAGCCACCCAGAAGTAGGAATTGAATAGATGGAGAACTACATTTCATCAGGGTTAAGGTTTTGCCAATAAATGAAATGGAGTGCAAGGGGAGTAACTAAACGGAAGATCTATATGAGGAAGTGATTTCACAGCGCCCCACAATGTTATCTGCAATTCCCAAATCCAAAAAACTGAACACTGAACGCTTTTTCATTAGTTTGGTGCTCTAAATCAGTTGGTGTGAAAACTTGACCTGACCTTATGTTAGGTTAATTCTGTTCTTTATTCCATTTAGTGTGATATTCTGTTTTTCTGCATAAATATTAATGAAAACAATGTATTTCCTCAATCTCTACTTGGGGTATTCTGTAATATGTCAGGAGTGTGTGTGTGTATGTTTCTCCTTCCCTTTCTCTCTTTCTTTTACATTTGACATTATTTTACATTATTACACTATTTACATTTTAATATATACTTATAGATATATGTTTACATTTCTAAAAGTTTTTTAATACTTTGAATTCTGCCTCACACTCTTCCAAAAAATTGCAGAGGAAGGAATACTTTCAAACTTATTCTATGAGGCCAGCATTACCCCAATACCAAAGCTAGACAAGGACACTACCAGGAAAGAAAACTATAGCCAATATCGCTGATAAATATTGATGCAAAAATCTTCAAAATATTAGCAAACTGTATATTAAAAATTTATATACCATATAAATTAAATGCATATTAAAAAATTATATACCATGACCAAGTGGGATTTTTTTCTGATATGCAAGGATGGTTCAACACATGGAAATTATGTAATATGTCACATTAACAAAATGAAAGAGAAAAAAAGCACATTATTATCTCAATTGATGTAGGAAAAGAATTTGACAAAATTTGACATGCTTTTG
>NW_012101661.1:21655-23567 GCF_000951045.1 Mandrillus leucophaeus | reverse complement strand
CTGATAAATATTGATGCAAAAATCTTCAAAATATTAGCAAACTGTATATTAAAAATTTATATACCATATAAATTAAATGCATATTAAAAAATTATATACCATGACCAAGTGGGATTTTTTTCTGATATGCAAGGATGGTTCAACACAGGGAAATTATGTAATATGTCACATTAACAAAATGAAAGAGAAAAAAAGCACATTATTATCTCAATTGATGTAGGAAAAGAATTTGACAAAATTTGACATGCTTTTGTGATAAAATGCATTCAGAAACAAAGAATAGAAGTAAATACCTTAATATAATAAATAAAGACCCTCTATGAAGTGTTACATACTCAATGGTTAATATCATACTCAATGGTTAAAGTTAATATGATATTCAATGGTTAAAGACTGAAAGCTTTTCCTTTGAGATCAGGAACAAAGCAAAGATACCCAGTGTTACTGCTTTCATTCAACATCGTACTGAAAGTCCTAGCCAGAGCAATTAGGAAATAAATTTATCTAGGGAAAAGTTAGAAAAAAATAAAAGTTATCCAAATTGGAAAAGAAGAAGTAAAATTATCTATTCACAGAAGATATAATCTCATATGTAGAAATCCCTAGAGATTCTACACAAAAAAACTGCTACATATAAACAAAGTTTAAACAAAAGTTGCAGAATACAAAATCAATACAAAATAGTTGTGTTTCTATATACTACAAATGAAGAAGTCAATAAGGAATTTGAGAAAACAATTCCATTTAAAATAGCTAAAAAAGAATAAAGTACTTATAAAGAAACTCTTTCTAGATGGGTAGCCATTCATCTTCAGTCTATATCCCTTTTGAATGCATCTTGAACCCCTGGGACTCCCTTTTTTAAAAAGCCTTATTGGCTGGGTGCAGTGCCTTACATCTGTAATCCCAGCTCTTTGGGAGGCTGAATGGGCAGATCACGAGGTCAAGAGATCGAGACCTTCCTGTCCAACATAGCGAAACCCCATCTCTACTAAAAATACAAAAATTAGCTGGGTGTGGTGGCGTGTGCCTGTAGTCCCAACTACTTGGGAGGCTGAGGCAGGAGAATCACTTCAACCCGGGAGGCTTGCAGTGAAAGCCTTCTTTTTTCCTTTATTCCTCCTCTGTCCTCTTTTCACTGATAGGTAATTGTGTCTCTGTACTCAGGACACTCCTGTCAGATGCATCCTCCAAAGTGGGAAAAGTTAATTTCCCAAACCTTAGACTGGTTGGCTTAAGACTGGGCTCAGGGGAAGGGAACCCGGAAGCTTGATATGCTGGCAAAAGGGTAAAAGGTTTTTTTTACCAGTCAGGCTTTTGGCCTCCCTCTCCCTGTGCAAACTGGTAAAAGGCCTTGGGATTTTTGATGTGTCCTTACCTTTTTTCTCTTTTTGATACATGTTTTCTAATAACCTGGTTTGTCTCTTCTCACCTTCAGGCCATCAAACTCCAAATGGTCATGCAACTGGAGCCTTGGAGGATGGCCCTTTCTGCGGGGGACCTTTAGCTAGACCTCTGGGGAGCTCCAACTGCCATTCCCCAGAACAGCGCCCCTTGTCAGCAGGAAACAGTTAAGATCGGTCTTTGTTCTTACCCTTATTTTAATAGCAGTTAGACGTACTTCTGCAGAGGGGGTAATCAGACAGCCAAGTGTAAAAGGGTCCCTGGAGAAACTCCAACTGGGCTGCATCCTGGGTGAATGGGGTGAAGCCTCGGGCAGTTCCTGCAATTTGCAGGGAGGAGGAGTCTGGACTCTCTTATTCTGGGGTTGGTAACCTGGATTTAATTTGTGAGCCCACTGGCAGTGGCATGTGCATGTGAGCCCACTGGCATGTGCATATAGTAACTATATACACTATATATGTACTGCATGCCTTTGAACAAGTTTCTTAATCTGTGTGCCTCAGTTTCA
>NW_012101661.1:18288-21605 GCF_000951045.1 Mandrillus leucophaeus | reverse complement strand
AAATCCCTAGAGATTCTACACAAAAAAACTGCTACATATAAACAAAGTTTAAACAAAAGTTGCAGAATACAAAATCAATACAAAATAGTTGTGTTTCTATATACTACAAATGAAGAAGTCAATAAGGAATTTGAGAAAACAATTCCATTTAAAATAGCTAAAAAAGAATAAAATACTTATAAAGAAACTCTTTCTAGATGGGTAGCCATTCATCTTCAGTCTATATCCCTTTTGAATGCATCTTGAACCCCTGGGACTCCCTTTTTTAAAAAGCCTTATTAGCTGGGTGCAGTGCCTCACATCTGTAATCCCAGCTCTTTGGGAGGCCGAATGGGCAGATCACGAGGTCAAGAGATTGAGACCTTCCTGTCCAACATAGCGAAACCCCATCTCTACTAAAAATACAAAAATTAGCTGGGTGTGGTGGCGTGTGCCTGTACTCCCAACTACTTGGGAGGCTGAGGCAGGAGAATCACTTCAACCCGGGAGGCTTGCAGTGAAAGCCTTCTTTTTTCCTTTATTCCTCCTCTGTCCTCTTTTCACTGATAGGTAATTGTGTCTCTGTACTCAGGACACTCCTGTCAGATGCATCCTCCAAAGTGGGAAAAGTTAATTTCCCAAACCTTAGACTGGTTGGCTTAAGACAGGGCTCAGGGGAAGGGAACCCGGAAGCTTGATATGCTGGCAAAAGGGTAAAAGGTTTTTTTTACCAGTCAGGCTTTTGGCCTCCCTCTCCCTGTGCAAACTGGTAAAAGGCCTTGGGATTTTTGATGTGTCCTTACCTTTTTTCTCTTTTTGATACATGTTTTCTAATAACCTGGTTTGTCTCTTCTCACCTTCAGGCCATCAAACTCCAAATGGTCATGCAACTGGAGCCTTGGAGGATGGCCCTTTCTGCGGGGGACCTTTAGCTAGACCTCTGGGGAGCTCCAACTGCCATTCCCCAGAACAGCGCCCCCTGTCAGCAGGAAACAGTTAAGATCGGTCTTTGTTCTTACCCTTATTTTAATAGCAGTTAGACGTACTTCTGCAGAGGGGGTAATCAGACAGCCAAGTGTAAAAGGGTCCCTGGAGAAACTCCAACTGGGCTGCATCCTGGGTGAATGGGGTGAAGCCTCGGGCAGTTCCTGCAATTTGCAGGGAGGAGGAGTCTGGACTCTCTTATTCTGGGGTTGGTAACCTGGATTTAATTTGTGAGCCCACTGGCAGTGGCATGTGCATGTGAGCCCACTGGCATGTGCATATAGTAACTATATACACTATATATGTACTGCATGCCTTTGAACAAGTTTCTTAATCTGTGTGCCTCAGTTTCATAATTTGTGAATCTATCGATTAGTCCACTCAATACCTATTCCAATCTCCTGTTAGCTTGACTTTTTTTTTTTTTTTTTTTTAATCTTACAGAGAGTAGAAATTTTCCATTTCCAGAATCCGTTGAAGCTAGTGTTCAGGGTTTGTTAACCAAATGCATTTCCATAAACCTTTGAATTCAGACCTAGTCTGTGTGGAATGAGAGATGGGACATAGGACCTTCATTTTTTGCTGGTATGGATAGTGGCAGAGGCAGCATGGTTCTGGAACTAGTCACTGTAGTGATAGTGTCCTGATTTAACAGTCAGCTTTTTTATTGGGAAGCTTCCAGATTGTTAGTTTGGAGCAACATCTGAACCAGCAGCTTCCTAATTCTTTAGGTTTTTAATAGTGATCAAGGCAACAGCGCCTTTGGCCATTCAGTTCTGCTGAGTGGTTTGAGGAGTAATTCCTCTTTTTTTTTTTTTTTTTTTTTTTCCTGTGTTGGAGTGTCACTCTGTTGCCCAGGCTACGATCTCAGCTCACTGCAACCTCCGCCTCCCTGGTTCAAGTAATTCTCCTGCCTCAGCCTCTTGAGTAGTTGGGACTACAGATGCATGCCACCATGCCTGGCTAATTTTTGTATTTTTAGTAGAGATGGGGTTTCACCATATTGGTCAGGGTGGTCTGAAACTCCTAACCTCAGGCAAGCCGCCCGCCTAGGCCTCCCAAAGTGCTGAGATTACAGATGTGAGCCACTGCGCCCAGCCTGAGGAGTAATTCCTAAAAGCTAGGCCTAAAGTCCGTTTCTTAGTCCTCCTAACAATGATGTCAACTATGTTTCCTAATATGTCTTTTTGCTTGAAGCAGCCAAAGTGATTTATGTTGTTTGTAACTAAAAACCCAGAAGAATCAACTTGCCTAATAGGGTTTTTGTGAGATCTAATAAGGTAAGGCATTTAAAGTGCTTAGAACATTATCAGGATTGCTATTTTTATATATATGTATATTCTTAGGGATTGTTCTGGCTTTAGTCAATGGGACACCCACAACCATAAATAAAAAATATTTATTAGTTTGTTCATTCATTCATTCATTCATTCATTTATCCATTAACTGAAACAAATATTTACTGAATGTCTATTCAAGGCATGTTTCAGTGGCCTTAGGATAGTGGTTACCAACCTAGCTGGACTTCAGAACCATCTAGAAATCTTTTTGAAAAAACTTAATTTCTATGCCACATCCATAACTTATTGAAAACAGGGAGTGTGTGTGTGTGCACGTGCGCGTGTGTGTGTGCACGTGCATGTGCATACATAAATATATTTTTAATTGGAATACAATTTACATATACTAAAGTACATAAATCTTATGTGTTACAGTTTGGTGAGTTTTCACATATGTGAGTGTATACCCACATAACCGCTACCTAGATCAAGATATAGAAAAACAGAAATTTGCATGAAAGATTTATTGTGTGCATGGATGTTTTGGGGGCCCCATTAGGAGCTAAAGTTTCAAATACATTTGAGGTTTTGCCACTTAGACGTCAAAAAAATTTAGTCATCCAGAAAGACCAGTGTAATTAGGTTATTTTTCTGTTTCTTTTTCTTCTTCATAGCATCCTTCAAATTTGTATTCCTTTTTAGGTTTATGCATTTATATGTGAAATGAAATTTAAGGAGAACCTTAGATAACAGAAAATTCTAAAATGTTAATAAGGCAGTAAATGTTATCTAATAACTCCATGACTCATAATTTCTGCCTCTGTTTATCTTATGATTGGCATAATTTATTGACTAAAAGAACATTTAACTGCCTTAAGCTTAAACAGCTTCTTCCTCATGATCTCTTCAAAGAGTGAATATCATGAAATAGTAGAAATAATTATTTTCCCTTTTTTCCAAAAGAGATAGATATCTTCGTTTGTGGGCCAATGGCTGCACACTCAGTATTGCAGTGCAGAGGCTATTAGAACAGCACGCATGAGCTGAGTTAGGAAGATAAAGTTACTTAAAAAG
>NW_012101661.1:10337-13923 GCF_000951045.1 Mandrillus leucophaeus | reverse complement strand
TGTCTTTTTCTTTTTTTCTTTTTATTTTCTTTTATCAGGTTAAATCTTGGGGCAGATATTTCTTTTTTTCTCTCTCTCTACCCAGAGCCAAGGCCAAGACAAGTTTTTGTTTGTTTTGTTTTACTATAACCTTTTACAAAGCGTTTTTTTTTTGTTTTGTTTTTTGTTTTTTTCCTAGTTCACTTTTTCTCTGGGGGCGTAACTTCAGGGCTCTCAGCTTTATGCGGTGTTTTCTTGTTAAGCACCCCCACCATGCCATGGCCCTAGGCTTTGTGTCCTGAACCTGTGTGGACATTGAAGCTGACGTGCTGGGTCTAGACACCAGCTCAGGGTTTGCTGACCTCTCAGAACTTCTATTCTCGTTTTGCTTTTGGTCTCTATGGGCTTTCCTTGCTTTGTTACCAGCTCAGTCATTCATTTTAAAAGATTTTTCAAAAATATTTTATCCAGCATTTTTACATGTTTGGTAACAGGAAGGATTTTCAGAATATCTTGTCCACCATATTATTTTGTCAAAAATAAGTAACTATTTCCGTGACCACACTAGAGGTATCCTTGCGAAGGTGGAAATTCAATTCCTGTGTGCCTCACTTCTAGCCTTTAATAACTCATATTAGAAAATCTCCCAACACAAATGCATCCCAAACCCGTCTTTCTCTGTCACTTAGCCTCAGTTTTCACTCTCTTCTGTCTATATTCCTTTTCTGCATAAGTTGTATTATGCAAATTTTAAATTTTGTGGCTTTTTTCCAGTTTCTGTGAGTTTTCTGTGTTCTCTGATGCTATGTGCTTCAGGAGAGAAGGCTCAAAGCTTTGCTCTCCTTAAACTCAAGTGTAAATGGGAGGTATAGGTGTTGAGAATGATCTCCTATAACTGATTTCATTGTGTTTCCTTCTTGTCTTGCCTGTTTGATTCAGCACTGCGATTCTGACTCAACCAGCAGTCATTCTGTGAACCCTAGATCTTCTCCGCCTATTTTCACAGTCTTTTGTTTTATATTTAATGCTGCCTGTTTCTCCTTCTTCAGTGTATTTACTAACTCAAACTTTTCCTGAAGCTCTTTGCTTGATTTATAGCTGTCATCAACTTACAAAAACCACTACCACCATCAGACTTTCTGAAGGTTGAGTCATTTCAGTCCCACCCACATCCTGGTGCTGGTCCCCCTTGGAGGGATGTGTTTGGGGATGGCCGGAGGGCTCCACCAGCCTGGGCTTCTGTGTTTGACACTCCCACACACTGAGGCACCTGCTGTTTCTGCCCACACTGGGATCATGTTTACTTTGCAGAGGGTGCACCAGGGACCTCTGTATAGTCATAGTCCTCCCGCTGTGAGATGGGTAATGTTCGCTATGATTCATCCCTTCAGCTCTAATGCCAGGATGGGGCAGTAGCTATTAGTAAGGCTGATGTTCCTTCCAGTTACAAATAAATGCTTGTTTGTCTGGAGTTTCCTTTCAATACAATGTCTATCACTGTGTAGTAGACATATATATATATATAGATATATAGATATTTGAGATGGAGTCTTACTCTGTCACCTAAGCTGAAGTGTAGTGGTGCGATCTCAGCTCACTGCAACCTCCGCCTCCTGGGTTCAAACGATTCTCATGCCTCAGCCTCCCAAGTAGCTGGGACTACAGGTGCACGCCACCATGCCTGGCTAATTTTTTTTTTTTTTGTATTTTTAGTAGAGATGGGGTTTCACCATGTTGGCCAGGCTGATCTCGAACTCCTGACCTCAGGAGATCCGCCAGCCTCGGCCTCCCAAAGTGGTGAGCTTCAGGCGTGAGCTGCCGCGCCCGGCCAGACATATATTAATAGAAGCATTCACTATTCACTTTGAAAAATCCCAGATGTTAAAGAACAAGTACTTTAATACTGTAACAACTCTGCTGTGGGTACTATTCTTGTTACTAAGGTAATAATTATAAAGTATCTTTTATTTATGGAGCACTTACTAAGTGCTGGGCTTTATGCTAATAAATCATTTAATCCTTACGAGAGTCCTATGAGGTAGGAGCTGTTATTATCCCCATCTTATAGATGAGGACATGGAGATTCAGACATGTAAAGTAACTTGCCCAGGATCACATAGCCAGTAAAGGGCTTGCTAGGACTCAAACTCAAGGCTTCTTCCCAAGTCCATGCTCACAGACATCTCTTCTCTTAGGATAAAACCAGATTTCTGATCTATGGCAATGAATTTTTGCAAAGGCCAGAACTTAAACCTACCTTACAAGGTAACATATTTGAAAGTGAAACTGTGTTGCCTGCATTGCACAGAACTGATGTTAGAATACCTTTGCCACAACTGCTTTGAGAATCAGCATGTGTAATATAAGAAAATCAATTTTATTTTGTAGACAAACCTTGCTTTTCACCCCAGGCTGTGTTATCCTGCTTGATCACCTACCTTATTTACAGATTTCACTCCTCATGCCTCTTGACAGTTTCTAAAAAGAAAATTCTGTCCCCTGAGGATAGAGATTTGTCAGCAATGAGGACATTCAGAAGGAGCTTCCAGAGGGAGTGAAGATGATTCCTAAGGGGCTCCAACAGGTTCTGAGCGAAGTCATTTTACAAATAAGAGCTCAGCCCTTGGGGTGATCACTTTAAAGGGGAAGCGTTCGGCTGTATCAGCACATTCTAGTGTTTTTGTTTACAATCCATTCTCTGACTTCACAGATATACTTAACGTTGACTTGATATGGAGTGAAATCTGTTTACAAAAATCCACATCTAACAAAAATTCTATGGCATATAGAAAAGCGCCAGACTTTCCTCATCTGTTGCAGATGTTGCCTTCTCTGGGAAAGGCTTATTGCAAATGTCAACACTGAAACTGGCTCTGTTTTGATAGGAATCTTGTTCTGTTCCTCTTTAAATCTTAAAACTACCAAATACTGACTTGTTGATTTGGACAGATTGTGGGAGGCCCCACAGCCTCCTCTTGAAGGAAAAAGGATCATGTTTCTGCTTCCCCAGGAAATGGGGAATTATCTCTCTGCTGAATATGCATCAAGCAACACTCTGGTGTCATTTTTAAAGTGCTTATATTTTTCTTACAGGTAAGGTTGACGTTTGAAGCATCATCTTAATTAGCTGCTCACATTTAATGTAACTGGGCCGCAGTAAACAGTCATAATCAAAATAGCGATGTTGCCGTAGCAACCAAGATCCAACTCAATTTCTTTTCCTCTCTGCTCACAAGTGCTGCTTACCATCTAGGCAAGGATATGAAACAAATCTGCTGAAACTTCCTGTGTGAAATGAAAGTTAAAAACCGCTGGGGAAAAACATTCTTGAATGATTGTTTTAAGTGTTTCAGTGGCGCTCCTGGCTCCAAATGGCTCCTGAAGGAAATTGTCCCCCCGGTTCTCTTGTCTGACAGCTTTGCCTCTTGAGAGCTGTTCCCCACATGTGCAAGGGATCAGGGGAATCATAGCTTTATTCCAGATCAAGCTGCAAGGTCCAGGAAGTGGGAGAGTTGACCCAGATAATCCCCCCTGGCTTTTCTAGCTATAAAGTGATCCTTTAACTTGGTTATTCCTAAGCAAAATACAAAACCACGCTGTTTTAAAA
>NW_012101661.1:7243-9082 GCF_000951045.1 Mandrillus leucophaeus | reverse complement strand
TGTATGAAAAGCATCCCCACCATACGAGTTGCCAGGGAAATGCAAACCCAAATTGGAGATACAACTTTAATGTCTGACAATATCAGAATTTGGCAAAGATGTGGAGAAACAGGAAAACCCGAACACTGCTGGTGGGGGTATAATTGTTATTGTACAACCACTTTGGAGAGCAATTTGGCAGGATCTAGTCAAGTTGAAAATGCCAATTCCCTTCGATTCCATAATTCTACTTTTGGATGTATTTCCGGAGAAAGTCTCCTCCTGGTACATATGCACAAGGCGGTATGTATCAGGAGGCTCACTGAGGCCTTATTTGTGATAGTGAAAAATTAAATACAGCCTACCTATCTATCAGGAAGAGAATGGATGAAAAATAATGTAGCATGTTCCTATATTAGAATACTATAAAGTAGTTTTACATAATCAACAAGGGCTAAAAGTAAAAACAATCATAAAGTAGCATGCAAAACTTTGTATTTTGAAAACAAAATGCAAAACTTTGCATATTGAAAGTTGACTACCACACACAAAGCAACACTCTTGCATATGGATACATATATATATGTGCGTGTATGTGTGTATATATTTATATGATGAAAAATGGGCTGGGGGCTGGGCACGGTGGCTCAAGCCTATAACCCCAGCACTTTGGGAGGCTGAGGCAGGCAGATCACTTGAGGCCAGGAGCTTGAGAACAGCCTGGCCAACATGGCAAAACCCCCTCTCTACTAAGAATACAAAAATTAGCTGGGTGCCAGCTACTCAGGTGGCTGAAGCACAAGAATCACTTGAACTCGGGAGGCGGAGATTGCAATGAGCTGAGATTAATTTTTTAAAAGCAGGGGAGGGGCTAGAAGCAATCAAATTATTGGGTTGGTGCAAAAGTAATTGTGGTTTTGGTCAATGTCAAAACCACAATTACTTTTGCACTAACCTATAATATCTGTGAAAAAGCAGTCAACTTTAATTTAAATGTTTAATAAAAAGAACGTTTTGAAGCAAATAGGACAATGTGTTAGTTGCCAATTTGAGGTGGTGTGAGCTTGGATGTTATAGTTCTCTGTATTTAGAACATTTGAATTTTTCAAGAAAAATTTAAAATGCCAAAGTAGAAGATTGCTTACAAATCAGAACATTGGTCTTATTAAATTGCCCTGGCACCTACTTTTAGAACTATTTACTAATCATACCGGTCTTTGTTTTTTTTTTTTTTTTTCCTGGCATTCATTTTATTCCTCCGTGGTGGCCTCTTAGAGGACCCCGTCCTCTGCTCGTGGCATCGGTTTGTCATTAGGATGAAGGATGATAGCATATGCCACTTGCCCTCTGGGTGATTCATCCAGTTTGAACTTTCAGATATAAACAAGCACAGAAACTGTGGTTTCAAAAGCACCTGACCAAACCATCCATCCCTTTGAAATGTTAATTTGGATTAAATATCGTGATATCCACACACTCTCACTTTGTGAGGATGTGGTTTTGTCCTTTAGAGGAACAGTTACAAATACTAAAATATATGAACCGTGCATGGCAGGATTGCTATCAGGAAAAAGGAAGCTTAAGCTTATTGTTTTTCTGTCACTAATTTTATGGGATTAATAAGATAGGATGTAAGGTGCCCTAGAACTCCAACCCTGGTGTTATTACGCAGTAGGGAAAAGCCAGACTAGACCAGAAAGAGAACTCAAGCGAGGTGCCGATGGGTCGGAGTGAATCAGGGCCAGCTCACTTGCTGAACAGTAATCAAAAGGTTTGTACAGCTAGGAAGTGGGAGAAATGCCAGTAGTGAAAACAGGGAAAAGGAAAGGAGGATTGGCTTGGAGCGTCATAGGACAAATC
>NW_012101661.1:5537-7193 GCF_000951045.1 Mandrillus leucophaeus | reverse complement strand
TGTAATTCATTTTGTATGTCATTAAAAAGACGGGAATAATCTCATTGTGAGATTAATCAAAGAGAAATCAGACAAAAATGTTTTCTTTGTAATTCGTTTTGTATGCCATTAAAAAAGAAATAAGATAAAAAGAGATAGTGAAAAAACAAAGTAGAAAAATGGTGAAGAATATGAATAAGCAGTTCACAGAAAAGGAAACGCAAGTGGCCCGTAACTGTATGAAAAGCATCCCCACCATACGAGTTGCCAGGGAAATGCAAACCCAAATTGGAGATACAACTTTAATGTCTGACAATATCAGAATTTGGCAAAGATGTGGAGAAACAGGAAAACCCGAACACTGCTGGTGGGGGTGTAATTGTTATTGTACAACCACTTTGGAGAGCAATTTGGCAGGATCTATCAAGTTGAAAATGCCCATTCCCTTCGATTCCATAATTCTACTTTTGGATGTATTTCCGGAGAAAGTCTCCTCCTGGTACATATGCACAAGGCGGTATGTATCAGGAGGCTCACTGAGGCCTTATTTGTGATAGTGAAAAATTACATACAGCCTACCTATCTATCAGGAAGAGAATGGATGAAAAATAATGTAGCACGTTCCTATATTAGAATACTATAAAGTAGTTTTACATAATCAACAAGGGCTAAAAGTAAAAAAATCATAAAGTAGCGTGCAAAACTTTGTATTTTGAAAACAAAATGCAAAACTTTGCATATTGAAAGTTAAAATGACTACCACACACAAAGCAACACTCTTGCATATGGATACATATATATGTGTGTGTATTTGTGTATATATTTATATGATGAAAAATGGGCTGGGGGCTGGGCACGGTGGCTCAAGCCTATAACCCCAGCACTTTGGGAGGCTGAGGCAGGCAGATCACTTGAGGCCAGGAGCTTGAGAACAGCCTGGCCAACATGGCAAAACCCCCTCTCTACTAAGAATACACAAATTAGCTGGGTGCCAGCTACTCGGGTGGCTGAAGCACAAGAATCACTTGAACTCAGGAGACGGAGATTGCAATGAGCTGAGATTAATTTTTTAAAAGCGGGGGAGGGGCTAGAAGCAATCAAATTGTTAGGTTGGTGCAAAAGTAATTGTAGTTTTGGTCAATGTCAAAACCACAATTACTTTTGCACTAACCTATAATATCTGTGAAAAAGCAGTCAACTTTAATTTAAATGTTTAATAAGAAGAAAGTTTTGAAGCAAATAGGACAATGTGTTAGTTGCCAATTTGAGGTGGTATGAGCTTGGATGTTATAGTTCTCTGTATTTAGAACATTTGAATTTTTCAAGAAAAATTTAAAATGCCAAAGTAGAAGATTGCTTACAAATCAGAACATTGGTCTTATTAAATTGCCCTGGCACCTGCTTTTAGAACTATTTACTAATCATACCTGTCTTTGTTTTTTTTTCCGGCATTCATTTTATTCCTCCGTGGTGGCCTCTTAGAGGACCCCGTCCTCTGCTCATGGCATCTGTTTGTCATTAGGATGAAGGGTGATAGCATATGCCACTTGCCCTCTGGGTGATTCATCCAGTTTGAACTTTCAGATATAAACAAGCACAGAAACTGTGGTTTCAAAAGCACCTGACCAAACCATCCATCCCTTTGAAATGTTAATTTGGATTAAATATCGTGATATC
>NW_012101661.1:4759-5487 GCF_000951045.1 Mandrillus leucophaeus | reverse complement strand
TTTCTTTCTTTCTTTCTTTTTTTGAGACAGAGTATTGCCCTGTCACACAGGCTGGAGTGTAGTGGTGTGATCTGCAAGCTCCACCTCCTGGGTTCAAGAGAGTCTCCTGCCTTAGCCTCCTGAGTAGCTGGGATTACAGGTATATGCCACGACTCCCAGCTAACTTTTGTATTTTTAGTAGAGATGGGGTTTTTCCATGTTGGCCAGGTTAGTCTCTAACTCCTGACCTCAAGTGATCTGCATGCCTCAGCCTCCCAAAGTGCTGGGATTATAGGCGTGAACCACTGCATCTGGCCTCAAATCACTTTCTTTTGACTGTGTAGATTTCCTTACTTTTATTGCTATTATAAAGTTCTTTATTTTAATCCTTGAACTATGTCAGTCTTTAGGAAATATCCCCGAGTAGTATGTGTGTTGGGGCTAGAGAGGAGTTTGGCTACTCATACTTTTAACTTCTGTTGCTTATGTTTCTCATTCGGAAGTGGTTAACCTTTGTTTCATTCATTCATTTGTTTATTCATTCCACAAATGTACCAAGTTCCTGGGCTCTGGAATTACTAAACATACAGGAAACAGGTCTATTGTGTATTAAAGGTTTATTATGCCTATGAAAATAAAACTCATCAAATAAAAACATCCAAATTTTTTAATATGCTGGGTATCTGTGTTAGGCCAAATATACCAGACACTGTGTTAGGCCCTGGGGAAACAGCAGGTAACAAGAGAGA
>NW_012101661.1:956-3629 GCF_000951045.1 Mandrillus leucophaeus | reverse complement strand
GCTTGTCTTGAACTCCTGAGCTCAAGTGATTGTCCACCTTGGCCTCCCAAAGTTCTGGGATTACGGGTGTGAGCCACAGTGCCCAGCCTCCACTTCTGCTATAATAAAATTGCGTTCCTTGGTAGAAGCATTCCTCCTTAAGTTACTAAGGCTTCTAAACT
Source organism: Mandrillus leucophaeus (assembly GCF_000951045.1). Classification (NCBI taxonomy): domain Eukaryota; kingdom Metazoa; phylum Chordata; class Mammalia; order Primates; family Cercopithecidae; genus Mandrillus; species Mandrillus leucophaeus. The sequence goes on along the minus strand of NW_012101661.1, from coordinate 3,468 downwards.
AGCAGAACAGAGAAACCCAAGAAAGGCAATCAAGCTATGAGTGGGACTCTAGATATTAGCTTTGTGAGAAATGTAAGGCAGGGAAGGGAGATAGCGATAGCCAAGACTCAGGGTAGTGGGAGAAAGGTAATTTTTAAAAATTGTGATAAAATGCACATAACGTGAAGTCTTAATCATTTTGAAGCATATAGTTCTGTAGTACTAAGTTCATTTGTATTGTTGTCAACCAGTCTCCAGAACTCATCATGTAAAACTGAAATTCTATATCCATTAAACACCAAATCTGCATTTTCACCTTTTCCCCTCTCCCCAGCTTCTGGTAACCACCATTTTGCTTTCTATCTCTATGACTTTTTTCTTTTTTTTTAAGAGACAGGTCTCGTGTAGCCACCCAGGCTGGAGTTCAGTGGCAGTGGTGTGATCACAGTCCATTGCTGCCTTGATTTCCTGGACTCAAGTGATCCTCCCAGCTCAGTCTCCCAAGTAGCTGGGACTACAGGCATTCACCACCATGGCGGCTAAATTCTTTATTTTTTTTGTAGAGGCAGGATCTTGCTATGTTGCCCAGGTTGGTCTCAAACTCCTGGCTTCAAGTGATCCTCCTGCCTTGGCCTCCTAAAGTGCTGGAATTACAGGTGTGAGCCACGGCACCCAACCCTGTCTCTATGAATCTGATCACGTTAGGTATCTCATCTAAGTGTAATCATATAGTATTTTCCTATTGTGACTGGCTTCTTTCACTTAGCATAATGTCCTCAGGGTTCATTCATGTTGTAGCATGTGTCAGAGTATCCTTTCTTTTTAAGGCTGAATAATATTTCATTGTGTGCATATACCTACACATTTTATTTTATTTTTGAGACAGAGTCTCGCTCTGCCACCTAGGCTGGAGTACAGGGGGATGATCTTGGCTCACAGCAACCTCCACCTCCCACATTCAAGAGATTCTTGTGCCTCAGCCACCTGAGTAACTGGGACTACAGGTGCATGTCACCATGCCTGGCTAATTTTTATATTTTTAGTAGATACAGGGTTTCACCATGTTGCCCAGTCTGGTCTTGAACTCCTGGGCTCAAGAGATCCACTTTCCTTGGCCCCTCAAAGTGCTGAGATTATAGACATGAGCCACTGCACCTGGCCTGCCAACCGCATTTTATTTATCCATTTATCTGTTGATAGCTGGGTTGCTTCTAACTCTTGGCTAGTGTGAATATGAGAAATGCAATTTGAAACAGTGTGCCCGGGAAAGGTATGGTAGACTGAATTATTCTTCACCAATATTCTCTGCCTCTCCCTACAGGATAATCGTTCATCCTCATCCTTTTGAAATCAGGCTTGGCCATATGACTTCACGTTAGCCAGTGAAATATGAACAGAAGTAATAGAGCTTTCCCAGTCACTGCTGGCTTCCCCATACTCTTTCCTCTGCTACAGTCCCTAGGCAATGTTGAGATAGTAGCTGCTCTGTTGGTCTGGGTTCTGGAGTGAGGGTGAGGATGAACAGATCTACTTATATATGTGTATACTTGTAGTATGACACAGATCTCTGGGTATTGAGAAGTAACCCTTTGCTGTTTAATGCCCTTGAGATTTGGGGCTTACTTGTTATGCAGCATAACCTGGCCCATTCTGACTGAGAAGCCCTCACTGAGAAAGTAACATCTGAGCAGAGACCTAGAGGAGGTGATATGTGGAGCAAGCATGTTCAATGGCAGAGCAACAGCAAGTGCAAAGATTCTTAAGAGAAGTTTGTTTCAAGGCTCAGGAAAGAAGCCAGATTTATGAAGGAGGCAGTGAAACAGACAAGAGTGGTAGGTGCTAGTCAGACTTTCATGCAGCCCTTAGGGCTGGGCTGGAGGTGGGACTGAATTTTGTTCACCCAGTGATTCTGTTCCCTCCTCCTTTCCTCCATGGAGAGTGAAATGGGTGACTGTAGTGAGGGGGTAGAAGAAGGAATGAAGGAGAAAAAAGTGAGGTGTGCAGCAGGAAGATGCAGCCTAGCCCAGATCCATGGCCCATGGCCCCTCGTATACTTAAAATGGTAGTGTCACCCATGAAGCCACCTTATCCAGGGCATGGTAAGGCTTCTGAAGTCTGACTTCTGTCATAAGATGAATAGTGCATCAAGAGTTGCTGATAAGTGATCACTGATGACCAGGACATCCCCCACTACTCCCTGTTCACCTTGTTCTTTTCATGCCTGTGACCTTAAAAAAACTTTTTCTTTTAATTTTATTTTTTAATTGGAAAAAACATTTTATATTTACAGTTCAACTGTAATACTTGTTACTATACAGTGTATTACAGGATTTGTAGTTGCAAAAAGTTATGTAATTTAAGTTTACTGTTATCACTACTCACCTAGGTCTAAACAATATCTTATGTTCCCATTTGCAATTTAATTTGTAAATTAAAGTTTTGTTTGTTTGTTTTTGTTTTTGTTTTTGTTTTTGTTTTTTGAGACAGTCTCACTCTGTCACCCAGGCTGGAGTGCAGTGGTGCAATCTTGGCT
>NW_012101661.1:0-402 GCF_000951045.1 Mandrillus leucophaeus | reverse complement strand
AGAATTCTAAGTATCAAATCTATTTAGTAGAAACCTGTTACAGTTGAAAGCAAAAATGTTTCACAGAGATGAAACCCTGCTGTGCATTTATGAACTACAGAAATACCCATGGAAATTTCTCTGGAAGAATCCCTCATTAGATATCTGGGTTTCTAAAGGCTAATGGCATCTCTCGCAGAACACAACCATTAATCTCAAGTGCTCCATGCCAGTTGACTGTCTTGTGAATTCAAATAAGCACCTACAACTCCTAAAGATATAAAAATATTTTTAGGTGTGTAACAATCTCAAGTATCAGGGTGAGCATGGAGGCTCATGCCTATAATCCTAGCACTTTGGGAGGCCAAGGTGGGCAAATCACTGGAGGCCAGGAGTTCGAGACCAGCCTGGCCAACATGGCAA
>NW_012101660.1:209078-308976 GCF_000951045.1 Mandrillus leucophaeus | reverse complement strand
TCGCTCGCACTGGGAGTTGGAGACTAGAGCTGTTCCTATTCGGCCATCTTGCTCTATGATCTTTATTATTTCTTTCCTCTACTAATTCTGGGCTTGGCTTGTTCTTGCTTTTCTAGTTCCTTGAGGCGCATTATTAGATTGTTCATTTGAAGTCTTTTTCATTTTTTGATATAGGCATTTATTGCCATAAACTTCCCTCTTAGTACTGTTTTTGCTATATCCTATAGATTTTGGTATGTTGCACTTTCATTTTCATTTGTTTTAAAATGTTTTTAAATTTCATTTTTAATTTCTTCGTTGACTTGTTGGTCATTTAGGAGCAGGCTGTTTAATTTCCATGTGTTTATGAAGTTTCCAAGTTCCTCTTGTTATTTATCTTTAGTTTTTTCCATTGTGGTCAGAAAAGATATTTGATATAATTTCTACATTTTTGAATTTGTTAAGACTTGTTTTGTGGCCTAAGATGTGACTTCTTCTAGAGAACACTGCATGTTTTGAAAAGGATGTGTATTCCACAGCAGTTGTGCAAAATGTTCTGTAAATGTCAGTTAAGTCTGGTGTATAGCTTAACTGTTGTTTCTTTGTTGATTTTCTGTTTGGATGATCTGTCCATTGCTGTGAGTTGGGTGTTGAAGTCCTCAACAATTATTTTATTGCAATCCACCTCTCCCTCTGGATCTATTAATGTTTGCTTTATATATGTGGGAGCTCCAGTGTTGTTGGATGCATAGATTTTTAAAATATTTTTTATATCCTCTTGCTGAATTGACCACTTTATCATTATATGGTAACTTTCTTTGTTTCTTTTTACATTGTTTGATTTGTAATCTATTTTACCTGATATAAGTATAGTTCTACTGCTCTTTTTTTATTTCCAGTTGCATAGAATATCTTTTTCCACCCCTTTGCTTTCAGTCTACATGTGTCTTTCTTTTCCTTTTACTTTCTTTTTTTGTTGTTGTTGAGATAGGGTCTCACTCTGTCAGCCAGGCTGGAGTACAGTGGCATAATCACAGCTCATTGCACCTCCTGAACTCAAGTGATACTCCTACCTTAGCCTCCTGAGTAGCTAGGACCGCAGGTGCACACCACCATGCCTAGCTAATTTTTAAAACTTTTTGTAGAGATGTATCTCCTTGTTGTCCAGGCTGGTCTTCAGCTCCTAACCTCAAGAAAACCTGCTGTCTCAGGCTTCCAAAAAGCTAGGATTCCAGGTATGGGCCACTGCACTTGGCGCTATGTATGTCTTTATAGGTGAAGTGAGTTTCTTGTAGGCAGCATGTAATTGGGTCTTGTTTCTTTATTCATTCAGCCACTTTGCTTTTTAATTGGAGAATTGAGTCCATTTACATTCCGTACTGTTATTAATAAGTAAGGACTAACTAATGCCACTTTATTGCTTGTTTTCTGGTTATTTTGTAACTCTTTTCTTTCTTATTGTCCTTCTTTGTGTTTAAGTTACTTTCTCTGATAGTATGTTTTAGTTCATTGCTTTTTATTTTTACTGAAGTTTTTAATGGGTTTTTGCATTGCAGTTACAGTGAGTCTTAAAAAATCATCTTATAGATATAAAAAGTTGTAAAGAGATGACAACTTATCATAGATCACAAAGAATAGAAACAACCCCTACCCTTTAATTTCAACCTTTCAGCCATTTTGACTTTTATTAGTCTTAATTTACATATTTTTATATTGCCTATATTTTAATAGGCAGCTGTAGCTATTTTTGTTTTCTATAGACTTGTCTTTTGGACTTCTTACTAGAGTTATGAGTGGATTGTGCCCCACAATTACAGTATTATTCTCAATTTGTCCATATCCTTAATTTTACCAGTGGATTTTATACCTTTCAATTCTTTGGAATCTCCCTCCGCTTTTTTTTTTTGTTAGTGTTTTTTTGTTCTGTCTGATTGAAAAACTCTTTTTAGCGTTTCTTGTAAGATAGGTCCAGTGGTGGTGAATTCTCTCACCTTTTGTTCATCTGAAAAAGACTTTATCTCTCCTTTGTATTTATAAGATAGCTTTGCTGGATACAGAATTCTTAGATGGCAGTCTTTTTTTCTTTCAACACTTTGAAAATGTTATTCAACTCCCTTCTGGCCTGTATAGTTTCCATTGAGAAGTCTGTTCTCAGATGAATTGGAACTACATGATATATTATTTCTTTTCTCTTGTGGATTTTAGGATTTTCTCTTTGTCCTTGGCCTTTGAAGTTTGATTATTATATGTCTTGGGGTACTCTTACTTGGGTCAAATCTGTTTGGTGTTCCCTGACCTTCCTGTACCTTAACATTTATATCTTTGTCAAGTTTTGCTCTTGCTCTTGCTCAACTTCCTCTTAAACACCAATGATTCTTAGATTTGGTCTTTGGAGATAATTTTCATTATCTTGTAGGTGATCTTCATTGATCTTCATTATTTTTTCCTTTTCTTTTCCTCCTTTTTCTGTGTATTTTAAAATAACCTATCGTTGAGTTCACTGATTCTTTCCTCTGCTTGATCCATTCTGCTGTTGAGAGCTGCTATTGAATTTTTTAATTCAACAAATGTATTTCTCCATTCCAAGATTTCTGTTTGATTTTTCAAAATTATTTCAATCTTTTTGTTATACTTCTCTGATGCATTTCTGAATTGCTTTTCTGTTATCTTGGAGATTTTGGTGTTTCCTTAAAACTAGCATTTTTGAATTAATGTTCAGAAAGCTCACATATCACTGTCTCATTAGGGTTAGTCACTTGCTTTGTTCATATTTCCCTGTTTGCTGTGGTTTTTGTTTTTTGTTGATGTACATCTATCTCTTTGCATTAAAGGATTAGTTATTTATTAATTAGTCTTCCTTATGTGGCTTGTGTTTTTTTTTTCTTTTCTTTTCTTTTTTTAGTGAGTATATTTGCTTAGAGGTCCTTTACTGCTAGGTTGCTGCCTTCTTTTCAGCTCTAGATGGTGCCTTAAGCCCAGGCTCACCTTGACTCCAGTAAATAATGGCAGCACTGCCCTTCACAAATGGGGAATTCCTAAAGGGAATGTCCGAGCAGTGTATGAAGGTTGGCTAGTTGTTCATGCCCAGGAGACCCATGGGACAAACATCCTACTGTGTGAAGCTACTGAATACCCACTCTGATTTGGCATTTCCTTTGGGCAAGTTATAGGAAAGAGTTTCCAGGGCTGGAGGTGGTAGTCCTGCCTTTCTCCTTTGTCTCTGGCTTTCTCAGGCATAATTTTTCCATCCAGGCATTCGTGATGCTTCATGATGCTCCGTGTTAAGGCAGGGACAGGTCTCCTATTTAGCTTTCTCCATGTCTTTTCATGGCTTAATAGCTCATTGCTTTTTGTTGCTTAATAATGTGCCATTGTATGGATGCACCACAGTTTGTTTATTCATTCATCTATTGAAGGACATCTTGGTTGCTTTCAAGTTTTGTCAATTATAAATAAGGATCCCATAAACATTAGTGTGCAGGTTTTTTCGTGGACATTGATTTTCACTCATTTGAAGAGTCACAGTTGCTGGGTAATATGGCAAGAATAAGTTTAGTTTTGTAAGAAACTGCCAAACTGTTTTCCAACGTGGCTGCATTATTTTGCATTCTCACTAGCAATGAATGAATGAGAGTTAACCTGTTATTCCATATCCCTAATGGCATTTGGTGTTGTCAGTGTTTGGATTTTCACTATTCTAGAAGGTGTGTAGTGGTATCTCATTGCTGTTTAATTTGCAATTCCCTAATGACATATGATATTGGGCATCTTATCGTATGCTTATTTGCCATCTGTATATCTTATTTGGTGAGGTTCAGATGATTTGTCCATGTTCAAATTGGTTTTTTTGTTTTATTGTCCTAGAGTTTTAAGAGTTCTTTGTATATTTTGGATACCAGTGGTTTATCAAATATGTTTTTTGCAAATATTTTCTCCCAAATGGTAAATTGTCTTTTCATTCTCTTAACCATGTCTTTCTCAAAGTAGAGTTTTAAATTATAATTAAGTCCAACATACCAATTTCTTTTATAAATCATGTTTTTGATGTTGTATCTAAAAGCCATTGCCAAGCTCAAGGTCAGTTAGATTTTCTCCTGTGTTATCTTCTAAGAGTTTTATAATTTTGTATTTTACATTTAGGTCTATAATTCTACACAAGTTTTTAAATGCTCTTCCTACATAGCTTATATCAGCAAATAACCTTGAGGATATTAGACAATTGTTTTTGCTTCTTAGCAATTCCCTTCTCTCCAGAATCTTGACCCTTCAAGTCCTGACTTCCTGGGTAGCCCTGGACTTCAATTTCTGTCTTTCTAACCCTGTAAGGTTGCTGAAAGCTGTGCTCAGTTTCTGTGTCTTTTAGCATCTGCTTGTTTCTTTGCTTATAAGCCTGTCCAACCATGATGTTATGAACTGGAACTACCTTAAGGGGAAAAAACAGCATAGCATAGAATATCATGTTTACGTCAGTGAGTTTCCCTCATTTCTGAGGCCTTGAACCCTCATATCCAGGGTGATTCAGTAGTTCTTTTATTTGTCCAAAGTAAGATTTTCTAAAAATTAAATCTATCTTTCTTAGTTGCTCCTGATAAGAAAATAGATCTGCTATGAACCAATCTTCTATTAATAAAACTGAAAGGTATGGTTTAAAAGCACAGTTCACACATAACTTTATTGCCTAAAATCCTTTAAAAGCTCTCCACTGCCACTGAATCTGGCATACATGGAAGAATATACCCCATTATATTCTTCATCCTGTGGTTCATGCCCATGCTTCTGGGTCCAGTCTCTACTTCACATATGCTTTCAAGCAATATAATAATTCACAATGTTTTCTCATATTTATGTGCTTTTGCTTCTGTTTTTCCTTTTACCCACAAAATTCTTATGATACTCCAAATTACCTAATTACTCATCTATCTAGCTTCAAATCAAATGTCATCTTTTCTGGGAAACATTCTCTGAGCTCTCTCCCTAGGAAGAATTAATAGTTTGCTCGTTTACATTCTTATTGAATATATGACAAACTCCAATTACAGTACTTTTCACATTGCATTTAATTAATTGTTTTTGTCTCCATCTCCTACCTCAGACTATTAACTTTTCTATTATCAGCACACAATAGGACATAGCATACAATAGGAGATCAATAGATAACTATTGAACCATTATGTATGTGAACTGTTAAATCACCTGATTTATCTCACCATAGGTTCTCACTCTTATGTTTTCTCCATCACTCAGGAACATAGTTAATTCATCCATTTAATTTTTAAAATCTACTAATTCAACAAAAATATACCAATTACCAACCATGTGTCAGGTGCATTTCTAGGAAATACGGGGACTACAATGGAGAACAAAGTAGAATCAGTCATTGTCTTCATGGGGCTTCTAATCTAGAGGTATTAAGCTTTGCTTTTGAAAACGTTTCCCACATGGGTGGTGGAAAGCCATTTCAGCTAGAATGTTTCCCTCTTGGCTTTCTTTCTTTATTGTTTGTCTTAGATCTGTTGATACAGTTTGGCTCTGTGTCCCCACCCAAATCTCATTTTGAATTGTAATCCCCATGTTTCGAGGGAAGGACCTGTAATCCTCCTGTGTCGAGGAAGAGAAGGGATTGGATCATAGAGGTGGTTTCCCCCATGCTGTTCTCATGATAGTGAGTTTTCATGTGAGCTGATGGTTTTAAAGTGTGACATTTCCTTGTTCTCGCACACACTCTCTCCTGTCAACTTTTGAAGAAGGTGCCTGATTCCCCTTTGCCTTCCACCATGATTGTAGCTTTCCTGAGGCCTCCTAACCATGCTTCCTGTTAAGTTTGCAGAACTGTGAGTCAATTAAGCCTTTTTCCTTAATAATTACCTAATCTCAGGAAGCATTTTTTTTTATTTTTTAAATTTTACTTTTTGATAAGTTATTGGGATACAGGTGATATTTGGTTACATGAGTAAGTTCTTTAGTGGATATTTGTGAGAACCTGGTACACCCATCACCTGAGCAGTATCACTGCACCATATTTATTGTTTTGTATCCCTTACCCCCTTCCCACTCTTCCCTGCAAGTCTCTAATATCCATTATATCATTCTTATGCTTTGCGTCCTCATTGCTTAGCTCCCACATATCAATGAGAACATATGATGTTTGGATTTCCATTCCTGAGTTACTCCACTTGGAATTTTATATATATGTGTGTGTGTGTGTGTATATATATGTATATGTGTGTGCATATATATATATATATATGAGTTTCTTTATCCACTCATTGATTGATGGGCATTTGGGTTGGTTCCACAATTTTGCTATTGTAAATTGTGCTGCTATAAACATGCGTGTGCAAGTATCTTTTATGAATAATGATTTCCTTTTCTTCTGGGTAGATACCCAGTAGTGGGATTTGGTGGATCAAGTGGTAGTTCTACTTTTAGTTCTTTAAGGAATCTCTACACTGTGAATGTAAAGTAGGTAAGGGAGTATTCTTTATATCAGTGTGGGAATAGGTTAAAAACATCTGTTACACTAAATGTCATTACAGCATTTCATACTCTCATGTATTGTGGCACTCTATATGCAATAGAAAATAATTTACTATGCATTATGTAATATGTACTATGGAAAACTGTGTACTATGGAGGTGTTTATATGCTGAGACTTCCCATCTCAAGTAGCAGTTAAAAGAGTTTAGGTGGCTTTCAGTTGGTTTACAGAGAATGTTTCATTAACCAATATAATTATTTTGTCTCCATTTAAGTGACAAGGATAAAAAAATTTATGTCAATTGATATTGCCAAATGAAAATTTGATAAAAATATTTCATTTGATGCCAAATAAGCATTTGTTTGGACCCTTTTTCTTATTCTCATTTTGTGGTTGGAGGAAATGGAGAGTAATGGATATTGTAACACTATATGGTAAGTTCATCATGTGTGGCAACTAGAGCAAAATCTTGAACATATTCTATCAAATATATAATGGTTTTCCATGATGAATATTTTAATTTTCTTGTTATATTTACTACCTGTATCTGTATCTCAGTAAATGACAAATTCTTAGACAGTAGGAATTATAGGCTATGAAAGTGCATTCCTTCTAAAGGGATTTCCTAAATGTTAAATGTAAAGGTTCTAAAATTTAAATTGTGCCTTAAAATTTTTACATTTAATTCTTGCAGTATTTTATTTGAATTGACCCATACATTTAAAAGTGATCATTGCTTTTTAGACCTGCATTTATCACATTTCTAATACATGAAGCAAAAGAAAGCCTGGGAAAGTTATGCCTAGGATTTTAAATACTATAAGACTTAGACAGCCGCACAATAACAGTGGGAGACTTCAACACACCACTAACAACATTAGACAGATCATCAAGGCAGAAAACTAACAAAGAAATTCTGGACTTAAGCTGGCCACTTGGCCAATTGGAACTAAAAAACACAGAGTATCCAACAAAAACAGAATATACATTTTTCTTGTCTGTACAGGGAACAAATTCTAAGATTTGTGCTCAGTCATAAAGCAAGTCTCAATAAGTAGAAAAAATTGAAATCATGCCAAGCATGCTCTTGGTCCACAGTGCAGTAAAAATAGAAATCAATACCAAGAAGGTCTCTTAAAACTACACAAATACATGGAAATAAAACAATTTGCTCATGAATAATTTTTGGGCAAACAATGAAATTAAGGCAAAAATTTAAAAAAAAACTTCTTTGAAATTAGTGAAAATAGAAACAGAACTTACTAAAATCTGTGGCATGCAGCTAAAGCAGTGTTAAGAGGAAAGTTTATAGCACTAAACACCTTCGTCAAGAAATTAGAAAGATCTCAAATTAACAATCTGACATTGCACCTAGAGGAACTAGATAAAAATAATAAACCAACCCCAAAGGTAGCAGAATTTAAAAATGACTAAAATCAGAGAAGACCTGAACAAAACTGAGATGCAAAAATCCATACAAAAGATCAGAGAAACCAAGAACTGGTTCTTCGAAAGAATAAACAAGATTGATAGACTGCTATCTAGATGAAGGAAGAAAAAAAGAAAAAGGAAGAGAAGATCCAAAAAAGCACAATTAGAAATGACAAAGATGGCATTACAACCAAGCTCACAGAAATACAAAAGATCCTTAGAGACTATTATGAACACCTCTATGGACACAAATTAGAAAATATAGAGGAAATAGATAAATTCATGGAAACACACAACCTCCCAAGATTGAATCAGGAAGAAAGTGAAAACCTGAACAGACCAACGTCACTGAATCAGTAAACAAACTAACTGAAACTGAATCAAACACCGAAACAAACACGAAACTTAATCAGAAAACAAACAAACAAACAAAAAACCCTACTAACGAAAACAAAACCCTGGACCAGATGGATTCACAGCTGAATTCTACCAGATGTACAAGGAAGAACTGTTACCAATCCTACTGAAACTAGTACCAAAAATTGAGGAGGATGGCTGTTCCCTAACTCATTCTATGAATCTAGCTTCAGCCTGATACCAAAATTTTGGAGATATACAATGAAAAAAGAAAACTTTAGACCAAAATCCCTGATGAGCTTAGACAAAAATATTTTCAACAAAATACTAACAAACTGAAACCAGCAGCACATCAAAAAGTTAATTCACCATAATCAAGTAGGCTTCATTCCTGGGGTGCAAGGTTGGTTCAACATACAAAAATCAGTAAATGTGACTCAATGCATAAACAGAATTAAAAATAATAACCATATGATCATCTCAATAGATACAGAAAAATATTCTGACAAAATCTAACATCACTTAATGAAAGAAAAACCCAACACACTAGGCATTGAAGGAACATACCTCAAAATAATAAGAGCCCTCTATAACAAACCCACAGTTGATATTATACTGAATGGGCAAAAGCTGGAACCATTTCCCTTGAGAATTGTAACAAGACTGGGTACTCAATCTTAGCACTCCTATTCAACATAATACTGGAGTCTTAGCCAGAGCAATCAGGCAAGATAAGAAAAATAAAAGGCATCCAAATAAGAAAAGAGGAAGTCAAACTATCTGTCTTTGCTGACCACATAATACCACACCTAGAAAAGTCTAAAGACTCTGCAAAAAAGCTCCTAGAACCGACAAATTATTTCAGTACAGTTTCAGAATATAAAATAGCATTAAAAATCAGTAGCATTTCTATATACCTGTAACGTTCTAGCTAAGAGCCAAATCAAGAGCACAATCACATTTGCAATAGCCACAAAAAACCTGAAACACCTAAGAATACAGTCACCAGAGGAGGTGGAAGATTTCTATAAGGAGAACTATAAAGCAGTGCTGACAGAAATCAGAGATGATACAAATAAATGGGAAAACATTCTATTTTCATGGATTGAAATAATCAATGTCATTAAAATGGCCATACTGTCCAAAGGAATTTACAGATTCAATGTTATTCCTATGAAACTACTAATGTTATTTTTCACAGAATGAGAAAAAAAGTATTCTAAAATTTATATGAATCCATGGAAGAGTCAAAGTAGCCAAAGCAATCCTAAGCAAAAAGAACAAAGCTGGAGGCATCACATCACAACTTCAAACAATACTATAAGGTTGCAGTAACCAAAACAGCATGGTACTAGTACAAAACAGACACATAATCCAATGGAACCTGTTAGAGAACTCAGAAGTACAGCCACATACCTACAACTGTATGATTTTCAAAAAGTCAATAAAGACAAGAAATTGGAAAAGAACTCCCTATTTAATAAATGGTGTGGAGATAACTGGCTAGCCATATGCAGAAGAATGAAGCTATACCCCTCCCTTTCACCGTATACAAAAATTAACTCAAGATGATTAGAAATGTCGATGTGAGACCTTAAATTGTAAAAATCATAGAAAAAAATACTAGGAAATACCCTCTGAACATTGGCCTTGGAAAATACTTTATTAATAACTCCCCAAAAGCAATTGCAACAAAGATAAAAATAGACAAGTGGGACCTAATTAAACTAAAGTCATTTTGCACATCGAAGGAAACTATCAACAGAGTAACCTACAGAATGAGAAACTTCCTAGACAACCTACAGAATGAGAAAAAATATTCACATACTACATATCCAACAAAGATCTAATATCCACAATCTATAAGAATCTAAAATGAATCAACAAGCAAAACCAAATAATCCCATTAAGAATGGGCAAAGCAAATGAACAGACACTTCAAAAGAAGACATAGAAGCAGCCAACAAACTTGAAAAAATGCTCATTATCGTGAATCATCAGAGAAATGCTGACCAAAACCACAATGCGAGATCATCTCACACCAGTCAGAATGGCTATTATTAAAAAGTCAAAAAATAACAGATGCTGGTGAGTCTGTGTTTAAAAGGGAACACTTATACACTGTTGGTGGGAATGTAAACTAGTTCAGCCACTGTGGAAAGCAGTTAAGAGATTTCTCAAAGAACTTAAAACAGAACTACCATTCGGCCCAGCAATCCTATTGGTGGGTATATACTCAAAGGAAAACAGGTCCTTCTACTAAAACACATGCACATATATGCTAATCGCAGCACTATTCATAGCAAAGACACAGAATCAACCTAGATTCTCATCAACAGTGGATTGGATAAAGAAAATGTGGAACATATGATACATTGTGAAATACTATGCAGCCATAGAAAAGAATGAGATCATGTCCTTTGCAGCTACATGGATGGAACTGGAGGCCATTTTCCTTAGCGAGTTAATACAGGAACAGAATACTACATGTTCTCGTAAGTGAGAGCTAAACATTGAGTACACATGGACACACAAAAGGCACCAATTGACATTAGGGACTACTGCGGTGGGGAGGACTGAAAAACTACCTGTTGAGTATTATGCTCACCACTTGGGTGATGGGATTATTCGTATCCCAAACCTCCAGGTCATGCAATATACCAAAGTAACAATAAACCTGCACATGTACCTCCTGAATCTAAAATACAAGTTGAAAACTGCTTACAAATATAATTGAGACTTTTAAATAAATGTTTAGTATGAGTAAGCATTCACATATGAGAAGGATATAAGAGACATCTTTTAATAGGTTGAGGAGGAAATATTTTATTTGACCCTGGAGTTCATAACAGTCTTATTTACACTAAAACATTAAGTGCTGTGTATGAGAGAAATAGAAAATCAGATCAAAATATCTGAGGGATGAAATATTTCTTGAAATATTCCTTGGTGAAAGGAAACAATTCTGAAAGGAGTGGGTATAATTTCTCTAAAATGCACACAAATAAAACCTTTCTTCAGATTTTATTAACCAGTTCAAGTAGCTTAATGTTTTGACAGTAAATTTCCCCACAGTGACACTGAAAAGAGGAGCAAGGAACAGGACCAAGATATTCATTCCATAGTGTAGGAGATGGGCCCAAATTAAGTGCTTGAGTGTGGTGGGGTGGGGTGCAGTTCTGTGTGTGAACATTTGAGATAAGGAGATCAAAGTGCAAGAAGCATACAACTTATCACAGAGCACAGTGCAGTTCACTCCTCAGCTGCAAGACAGCTGTAAACCCTCGTTTGGCCACGGGATACTCAATACCAAAGAGCATGTGTAGGCTGGGGAAATTAATTGGTATGCTTTGTTTGGAAGCTTCAGAAAAGATAATAGACTGTGTGACTTCTAGCATATTTACAGTTCACCTTGGGCTTTTCTTAAAGTATAAAGTTTCTTTGGCTTGAACTTGGTGAAGGATATGAAGAAAGCACAAAAATCCAGTGGGATATTAGTTGGAAGGCTCATACGCTCTAATTAATGGGGGTGGGGAGCAACTAAGGAGAAGCTTAATGGGAGGGAATCCGGATGTAGAACAGCTTTAAAGTAGGGATAAGACACTTCACTGGGATAACACTCAATGTTCTCATTAACTTTCCTCACAAATTCAAATTCAAGCTCTGTTGCTGGCATATGAGAACCTACATCTCATAGTCATACTATCTCCTTTTTCCTAGGGTCCTCCGAGTCTAGGATTCTAGGTCATCTCCTCATGGCCTTGCCACTCCATGCCTGGTGCCACTACTCCTGCCACTACTCCTGCCACAAGGGTCTCCCTGCCATTCTTCCAGCACTGGCTGGGCACCTCTGGCTTTTCTCCTCCCTCTGCCAAGGCACTTTTCTCCCCATCTCCCTGGAATGCTACACGAAATTCACAATAGACCTAATGCTGTCTCTTTCAAACCTTCCCATTCCCCATAGCCTCTGGGTCCTTTGGGCCCCCATGGCAGTAATCTCAGTAATCACATTCTGCCATATTTCATAGGTCAATTTCATATCCCTCTGGTTCACCTCTTGGACTGTAAGTTCTTTCAGGTTCTGGGCAATGAGTTGTGCACGTTCGCGCTCCTTATAGGATCTAACTACTACTACTAATATTAATCTTTACATAGCACTCACATATCATTTATTTATTTGTGCCTCACAACAATCTTGTGAGAGCAATGAAACAGGGAGTGATTTCTCTACTTTACAGAAGCAGAACTTGAGGTTCAGAAAAAGTAAGCAATTTACCTTCAGTCACACAGCCAGGAACTGGGAGTTTCTAGACTTAAGTTCAGGTCTTTTGACTTTGTTCTGCTTTAATAAATGACTGTGAAATTGAAT
Source organism: Mandrillus leucophaeus (assembly GCF_000951045.1). Lineage (NCBI taxonomy): Eukaryota > Metazoa > Chordata > Mammalia > Primates > Cercopithecidae > Mandrillus > Mandrillus leucophaeus. The sequence goes on along the minus strand of NW_012101660.1, from coordinate 296,362 downwards.
TAAAGGATCCACCAGTCTACATCCTAACAAGCTCTAAATAACTACTTATATTCAGGTTCAAGCTGGTGAATGAGCTCAGGGAGAAGGGCCTTAGTTCATGGTTTGAGATCTGCAGCTGCCCAAAATCTGTAACTGAATTTGACTTTGAATCAGTCAAAAGGGGTATTTTCAGCTTCATTTTGCTTGGGGTTTGTGTGAGCTCTGATTAAATGCAACCAATCTCTGCTCTTTCCTATTCATCTTGTCGAGTAAGAGGCTTTCCTTTCCTCCCTGAGAGGAACACTTGAATCTCATCAAAGTGAGTGGCAGGGGTTTTACTTAACACATATGGCAAACCAAAAAGAGAGGGCAGGAGATCTCTAAGAGTGAATCCAGAGAAGCTTCTAACAAAGAGGACAGTTAATTTGTAAGGAAAGGACTAGAGGAAAAATCATCAGCAACACTGGCACTATCAGCTGAGAAAACACTTTGAAGGAAATAAGCCGAGGCATCTTGGTGTCTTGTAGCAGAATGACATGGAGTTTTTGAACATGATTGTATACACAGGACTCAGGAATTGGTGGCCACAGTGCTCTTACCTGGTGCAAATGGGACAAAACTCTTTACCTCTGTGTGGTCTTGTATGGAATTTGTAAAGCTAGAGAGAGCTTCTTTAGGGTATTCTTCCTAGGAACATGCTTGAATCCGCTTTTATTGGAAACTGCTCTCAGACAAAAATAAGAACACATCCTCTTTTGATGTAAAACATCTGACATCTCCAGGATGTAGGTTCTAAGTCAGAATGTTATGTCTTTTATTTGCCAATATGAGTTTCTTTAGGGCTGATACCACATCAGTGAAGGCACAGTCAATGAAAAATGCTCTGTTAACAGTTTGGTAACAAAGCAATTTAATTTGCCTCACAGCTCCATTGCCTTAGGCTTAAATCTGGTTTAGATCCCACATAGAAATATTTTAGAAGTCCCAGATACAAAGTTCCCAAGAAAGTTTTGCCCCATCCTGATGTTATCAATGCATCCGCCCTTTTCTTTTGTGCCTATCGTTTCTACAGTCTTGGGTATTACAAAATAATCTTTGGGACCTCAGGCCACCCCAGCCTTGGGTTTCAAGAGGGTTGCGTAAGGAAAGACAGTCTTGCCCCTCCCCTGGTTTTCATACAGGACCAGCAGTCACCCACAGAGTGGTTGACTGATTTCCAGGGGGCATCAGATCTGTGTATGAGCTATTATGACCAGTGACCACAGCGCATCTGCTGGGTATTGTTGCCTCACTGGGACCTCATTTCAGTGTCTGTTGGTGTCCCTTGAAAGGATCCCTGCTGTGTCTACCATGCAAATGACCATTTCTTCTGTGCTTTGTCACTTGTGCCCCACAAACACTGGGAAACATTACCCAGGTTGCTGCCAAACACTTTTGCATCATTTCTGAGACTTCACGGCCCTTTGTAGCCCACTCTGTGGCTGAAGCACAAAGTAGGCTGGTTTCTTTGCCCTATGGTGTTATGAACTGTTAGCAAGACTCCAGAGCAATACTTCCCTGTGCCTGTTGCTTTATGGTGGTTTTACTGAAAACAGTTATTTTAATTATTGCTTTGTAGCCTCCAAGAGCTTCTCCCCCAAGGACTAGACTAAGAACAAAAAAGCTGCCAATGACAAACACCATATTCACGCTTCCTCACCTCCTCTTCCTACCCTCAGCCTTCTCTGAGGCTTTGTCAGAAGACCTTCTTGCCTGCATCATTCCCCTTAGCACAAGTTCTAAATATATTTAGGAATATGTTAAGGATCATTTTGTTCATTACTTTATTAGTTTCCTATTGCTGCTGTAGCAATTTACCACAAACTTAGCAGCTTAAAAACAGCACAAATTTATTGACTTACAGTTTTGAATGTCCGAAGTCTGAAATGGGTCCACTGGGTTAAAATCAGGTCGGCAGAGTTGCATGCCTTCTGGATGGAGGCTCTAGAAAACAATCGATTTTCTTATCTTTTCTGGTTTCTAGGGACTGCCCTAATTCCTCTTGGTCCTCTTCTATCTGCAAAGCCAGCAACGTAGACAAGTCCTTCTCTCTGGTTTCCTGTCCTCTGCATCCCTTTTCCACCTATAAGTACTCTGTGATTACATTGGGCCCACCTGGGTAATTCAGGCTAAGCCTGCCATCTCAAGGTCAGCTGATCTCTTTATTACACGTGCAACCTTAATTCCTCCTTGCCACATAAGGTAACATATCCAGAGGTTCTGGGAATTCAGACGTGGACATCTTAAATTATCTTACTTGTCACAGGTGACATAGTATAGCTCAGTGAGAGCTACTCAAGATGGCTCTGCATGGGTAATAGGCAGGGTAGACCAGTTGAATAAAGAACACAGCCAGTGTGACTTGGGGTTTCTTGATGAATTTGCCCTTGTCCCTGGAACATGTTAGTCACAGTCTGGCTAACCGAATTAAGGTGGCCACTTTCTATCCTTGCAAAGGCTCACTGCTACCACACACTGCTCTGCTCTTTCCTCTTTGTAATCTTCCATCTCCCAAACCCTTTGACACCATAACCTAATCAGCTGCTGCAGGTGCTGTCCTGATTTTGGAAGACCTTTTAAAGGCCTCTAGACCAAAACTTATACTCTCATCCTCATACTAGATGCCAACAGGTAGGCAAATCAGAGCCTACTTTGTTCATGTCTGAAAAATATCTCCCCTGCTGGACAGCATGTTCTGGGAATAATTATTGTGACCTGGAAATATCACATTGGCTACATTAATTGGTCCACTTGGACTGAACATAGGCTTTCCTCACAAAGTAGGCATGAACAGCTGGGACTTACATGTGTTCTCTCCATAGATATAAAGACTCACTGATTTCCAGACCACCTAATCTGACCTCAATCTACTCTCACCTTAACACATGAGGCCTTCTTGGCACAGGAGAATCAAGATGGTGCTAAATGAAAACTAGGACAGGTAGATAGGATCAGAACCAGGAGGTAGAGGAATCCTCAGCCCTTCCAACACCATCACTATAGATCTGTGGGCAGATTGTCAGTTTATCTCAGCACCAACGACCACTCTTGGGTCACTGAGATATTTTGGATATTTCGTGAGATATTTGTAGTGCCTGCATATATCTGTGGTCTAGTCTTTGCCCTATAGAAACACATTTTCAGATTGGTTAATGAAATGATGCTAACTGGTTCTCCCTTGCATTCTCTCTAAGATTTTTCATTTTACTTCATTTCTGTATTTGTTCATGTTTTGGTGCTCACACATGTACAACACTGATACCACATCTAGTCATTGGTAGCGTATGTCAAAACAAAACAAGCTCCAACTAAGTGAAATACCAGCACGTTTCCCCAGATTCAGAGATGGGCAGTTCATTCTCTCTGAAAGCACATGATATTCAGAATAAGCATCTCTTGAGAATACCAGAAATCTAGTAAAAATTCCCATCTTGGCATAATTTTGATCCAACTTATATGGAAAATATGAGAACTTTAACCTAATTTAAGATGGAAATGTAACCCATTTACAGTATCTGTACACCCTAGATGAATAATAAGTTGTCATTCTCATGTAGTGCAAATGTATCTCCTAAGTTTGAATTTCTCGTTTTGCAAATCCCTTGAGAAGGAGAATCTCGAGAGAAAAGTAAGAAACAGCGAGAGGCAGCAAGTGGTTCCCATGCCCCACAGCTAATTTGAGCATCAGTGATACCCTAAGCAGCATCCTGCTGCCATCTGTAATGAAAAACATGCTCATTTCTAATTTGTAGCATTCCTCCCCTTTCTGATTATACAAGATGGGTTCATTCATTATTAATCCAGTTTGTCAGACAGCATGGCCCTTCAAGTGTCAGGCTTCCTTGTTTCCAGGCAGTGAGTTTGTGTAGGAGCAACAAAATTTCAGAATGCACAGATCAGCAAGCTCTTGACTGTACCTGATTAAAGTTGGATAGGCCAACTTAATAGGCTTAAAATAATTCTACATGAAGCAGCAGGACACGTTTCTATATTTGTCCTTATTATTGGAAAGGACATGGACTAAAAAAAATGTTACTTTTCTTCCAAACTGCACCTGATTTGAAAGGGAGTGAGGAAAAGACAATGATTCCTCTTTGTCTATACCAAAGAGCCTAGAAATTGAAAATAGCAGAGGAGACATAAACTCCTAGGTTACTTTAAAGATAGTAGTTAAACACACAAATATACACATGCATGGACACATGCACACACACATACACAAAACAATCATAGCTTTAGGGAACCTACAGTTTAATGTTAACCAGATTTTGATATCATGCTGTCATTGAAAAAGAGTGCTAGACTTGTCAAATGAAGACTTAGATTGGTATAATTCTCAGGAGGGGTGCTTGAATCAATTATCTGTTTATAGGCCATGTGACTGGGTTCCAACACACACCTGGAGAAAAGAAAAAAAGCAATGCATTATGGGGAACAGACATGGATACTATGTACTTCAATACAGTAATTATTATGTAATAGACTGAGAAATAATCTCTAGCTTATTTCCCAGCCATTTGAATGAGCACTGGAATAATTTTCCTTTTGTGTTTCTTAACTTTAGAGGAAGTGGGTAGATAAAAAGACCAGGTGACAAAATCTTGAACTACATACAGGCATACCTTTGAGATCTTGTGGGTTTGGTTCCAGACCACGGAAATAGAGCAAATATCACAATAAAGTGAGTCACACATTTTTTTTGTTTCCTAGTGCATATAAAAGGTATATTTACCTTATGCTGTCGTCTATTAAGTGTGCAATAGCATTATGTCTGAAAAACAATGTACACACCTTAGTAAAAAATAGTTTATTGCTAGGAAGTGGCAACAATCATCTGAGCACTCAATAGGGTGTAATGTTTTTGCTGGCGGAGGATCTTGCCTCAGTGTTGATGGCTGCTAACTGATCAGGGTGGGTATTGCTAAAGGGTGGGGTGGCAGTTGTAGTTTCTTAAAATAAAACAAAAATGAAGTTTGCCACATTGATTGACTCTTCCTCTCTCAAAAGAGTTCTCTTAGCATGCAGTGGTGTTGCATAGCATTTTTACCCACAGCAGAACTTCTTTCAAAAGTGGAGTCAATCCTCTTAAACTCTGCTGCTGTTTTAGCAATTAAGGTTATGTAATATTTGAAAACCTTTGTTGTTATTTTAACAATGTTCACAGCATCTTCACCAGGAGCAGATTGCATCTTAAGAGACCCCTTTCTTTGCTTATCCACAAGAAGCAACTCCTTAGCTCTTCAAATTTGATTGTGAGACTGCAGCAATTCAGTCACATCTTCAGGCTTCACTTCTAACTCTAGTTCTTTTGCTATTCCCACAACATCTGCAATTACTTCCTCCACTGAAATCTTTAACCTCTCAAAGTCATCTATGAGGGTTGGAATCAACTTCTTCCACATGCTTGTTGACATTGATATTTTGACCTCCTCCCATGAATCGTGAATATTCTTAATGCATCTCGAATGTGAGTCGTTTTCAGATGGATTTAAATTTGCTTTGCCCAGATCCATCAGAGCAATCACTATTCATGGTATCTTACAAAACGTATTTCTTAAATAATGATTTGAAAGTCAACATTACTCTTCTACCCATGAGGTGTGGAATGGAGGTTGTATTAGCAGGCATGTAAACAACATTAATCTCCTTGTTCATCTCCATCAGAGCTCTTAAGTGACCAAGTGCCTTGTCAAGAAGCAGTAATATTTTGAGAAGCATCTTTTTCTGAGCAGTAAGTCTCAATCTGAGCAGTAAGTCTCAACAGTAGGATTAAAATATTCAGAAACCATGTAAACAGTTGTACTATCATCCAGGCTTTATTGTTCCATTTATAGAGCACAGGCAGAATAGATTTAGCATAATTCTTAAGGCACTAGGATTTTTGGAATGGTAAATGAACATTGGCTTCAACTGAAGTCCCCAGCTGCATTAATTACTAACAATAGAGTCAGCCTGTTGTTTGAAGATCTGAGGCTAGGCATTGACTTCTCTTCTCTAGCTACAAAAATTCTAGATGACATCTTTCAATAAAAAGCTGTTTCATCTACACTGAAAATCTGTTGTTTAGTGTAGCCACCTTCATCAGTTATCTTAGCTAGATCTCCTGGAAAACTTGCTGCAGTTTCTACATCAGCACTTCCTACTTCACTTCCAGCTTTGTACTTTTATGTTATGGAGGTAGCTTTTTTCCTTAACCCTCATGAACTAACTTCTGCTAGCTTCAAACTTTTCTTCTGCAACTTTCTCACCTCTCTCAGCTTCATAACATTGAACAGTTAAGGCCTTGCTCTGAATTAGGCTTTGATTTAAAGGAATTTTGTGGCTGGTTTGACCTTCTATCAAGATCACTAAAAGTTTCTCCTTAACAGCAATAAGGCTGCTTTACTTTTTTAAAAAATCATTTTTGTGTTCATTAAAAGTTAGTAGCATTTTAAACTTCTTTCAGGAACGTTTTCTTTGGACTCACAACTTAGCTAACTATTTGGCACAAGAGGTCTAGCTTTTGGCCTATCTTAGCATTCAACCTGCCTTCCTCACTAAGCTTCATCATTTTAAGCTTTTGGTTTCAAACGAAAGACTTGCCACTGTTTTCAGTTGAACACTTAAAGACCATTGTAGGGTTATTAACTGGCTTAATTTTAACATTGTTGTGTCTTAGGGAATAGTGAGGCCTGAGGAATGAGAGAGAGACAGGAACTGGGCAGTCAGTGGAGCAGTTAGAGTACACACAACATTTATTGATTGCGTTCACTATCTTATATGGGTTAGTTCATGGCGCTCCATAACAAATGGTAACATCAAAGATTATTGATCACAAATCACCATAACAGATATAATAGTAATGAAAATTTGAAATGTTATGAGAATTACCAAATTGTGACCCAGAGAAATGAGCACATGCTGTTGGGGAAAATGGTGCTGATAATCTTACTTGAGGGAGGATTGCCACACACCTTCAATTTGTAAGAAAACAAAAACACAAAACAAAACAAAAAAACACTACCTGCAAGGCATAAAATGAGGTATGCCTATAAAGTAAACAAATTTTCATCTGTTTGTTGAGAGCTTTTTGATAAAAGTCTCTCTTGACATTTTTTTCTTCTTGGTAGTACCCATCAGAAACCCAATACTTTGATCAATCAAAAAACTCTCTGGGCAGATTCTTGCCCCTGGCATGGAGGTGTCTATATATGTATTACCATTCACAATTGGTAAGCCATTCACAATTATGACTTTTGTGCTGGTACAAACTTTGGAGAGTGTTTGGGTAAAAAGGAACAACAGTGGTGTGGGGGCTATGAGAGATTATTTATGCAGATTCATCAGCCAGAAAAACTAAGTGGACAGAGTAATCCTAGATAGAATCTGAAGTTGGCACCAAGACAAAGAGGGAAGACTGCAACTATTAAGGATATGGGAAGTTTCATTTGCCTAAAGGATGTAGCTGAAAAATCCTTGATGCAGGTTGCCAAAAATTTCATTCTCAAATTAAAGAAAAAAATTAAAGGTAATTTGCTACTCTATATTGATGGTTCTCAATTGGGGAAAAAGTCTGCAATTTTGCCTTCCAGGGGACATTTGGCAATATTTGAAGATATTTTTAGTCATCTCAACTAAAAGGAAAAGAGCCTTATTATGAGCAGAGAACAAAAAAAGAAATGGTTTGGGAGAGAGCTAGCCAGTCCTGCTACAACCTCATTGAATATCAGTTTTTCATCTGTAAGATGGATATTATAATACTTTATTTAGCTATTGTAAAGATTAAATAAGGTAACATCTAAAATACTTTTCACAGTGCCTGACACATAGTGATTCCTCAATAAACTGTCACCATTATTATTAGCATTATCGCATAATTTTAAGTAATGATATTACATTATCAAGTCAGGGGAAAATGACTTGAGAATTTTAGGAAGCTCTTAAAAAATAAATTTCTGACAAACTTCAAGCCAACGATGCTAGTAAAAAATTAAATGAGGAAAGATGTACAGAATTCAGTGTGGCAGCAGTAAAATCTCCTGGCTGAATTGTACTTTAGTAGGATATATACAAAACATGAAAAAACATATTACAAAATAGCTTTAAAAATAAAGAAATATAAAACAGAGAGAACAATCTTGACTAAAGCCTATAACAAGACTGTCCAATAGAAATGCAATGTGAGCCCTACTTCCAATTTTAAATTTTGTAGTAGCCACATTAAGAAATAAAAAGAAATAAGAAAATTAACTTTAATAATATATTTCATTTAAGCCAACATATTAAAAATGTTATCCTTTCCACCTGTAGCCAATATGAAAAATTGTCAGGTAGTTTCTTTATTAAGTCTTTAAAATCAAATGTGTATTTTAGACTACAACATATTTTAGTTTGGACTAGTCACATTTCAAGTGTCTAGTAGACACGTGTGACTAGTGACTATCATATCAGACAGCAAATGTGTAGAATATAGTTGTAAAAATGTCATGAATGACAAAACTAAGTCTTCAAAGTCAAAGTCAGAGGAAAAACAATAAGAGGATACAAGTCTGTTGATAGAAGAAGATTCTTTGACGTTAGTATTTCTTAACTATTTTTAAATTTCCATCCTTTTCCTTTCGCAAACTTACTGCCCAGTAGATGTGGTTAGACCTCATCTTAATTCATAGTATGTGATAAAATGTGGAGAGATCATTCTGAGTGCTAACAATAAATTAAAATATCTCTTACTGGACAAAGCATGTTTTAGAGAATTGAGAAATTCTCAAATAGGTGGGAGAAATTGTGAGTGGCAACAGGGGTATGGAAAGACTAATACTGGGAAGAAGCAATTATGTCCTGATTATCGAATGAAGAAAGTTCCATGAACTCCCACACAAGCTTGATATGCTCCTTTGCCATAGTCAAGTTCTGGGTCCAGATTCCTTATCCATAGAATAAGAAATAGAGGTTGAATCTTATGAATTTCATGGTACCTTTGTGTTCTAACTGTCTATAAATCTGTAAGATTATCCAAAGATGAGTGTTCGAACAATGAGAAAGAGGAGAGATGATCACTGGGTTTAGCAATCGTTTATGGAAAACAAGTAACACCAGCCTAACTTTATTTCTTCTTGTGAGGGAAAGGCTAGGATTATAGCACATCTGGATTTTGGGAAGAGATTTGGAAATTATGTTTAATGAGCACCTACTATTCATTTAACATTCATTCAACAGACACTATTGAGCATCTACTATGTTGTATTTCATTTTTCCATAGTTTGTAAAATGTTTTTTGTCTCAATATCTTTAGAGGTACAAGTGATTTTTGGCCACATGGATAAATTGTTTGGTGGTGAAACCTGGGCTTTCAGTCCAACCATCACCTGAATAGTGTACATTGTACCCACTAGATAATTTTTTATCCGTCATCTCCCTTCCACCCTCCCCTCTTATAAGTCTTCAGTCTGCATTATACTACTCTGTATGCTTTTGTGTACCCCTAGTTTAGCTCTCACTTTTAAGTGAGAACATACAGTGTTTGGTTTCCCATTCTTGAATTACTTCACTTACAATAATGGCCTCCAGTTCCATCCAAGTGTCTGCAGAAGACATTATTTCATTCTTTTTTATGGTTGAGTAGTATTCCATAGTGGAATACTATCACACCATGGAATGTATATCATTTTTTCTTTATCTCCTCATTGGTTGATGGGCACTTAGGTTGATTTTGTATCTTTGCAATTGTGAATTGTGCTGCAATAAACATGCATGTGCAGGCGTCTTTTTAATATAATGACTTCTTTTCTTTTGGAGATACTGAGAAGTGGGATTTCTGGAATGAGTGGTAGATCTGCTTTAAGAGAAATCTCAATACTGTTTGTCACAGAGGCTGTACCAATTTACATTCCCATCCCCTTTTCATCATATCTGTGACAACACTTTTTTTTTTTTTTTGACATTTTAATAGTGCCCATTCTGGCTGGGGTAAGGTGGTACCTCATTGTGGTTTTAACTTGCACTTACCTAATAATTAGTGATGTTGAACATTTTTGTGTATGTTTGCTAGCCAATTGTCTATTTTCTTTGGAAAAATGTCTGTTCATGTGTTTTGCCCACTTTTTAATGGGATTTTTTTTTCTTGCTGATTTGTTTGAGTTCCTCATAGTTTCTGAATATTAGACCTTTGTTGGATGTACAGTTTGCAAATATTTTCTTCCATTCTGTAGGTTGTTTGTTTATTCTGTTGATTATTTCTGTGCTGTGCAAAAGCTTTTTAGTTTAATTAGGCCCAATTTATTGATTTTGCTTTTGTTACATTTGCTTTTGGGGCCTTAGTCAGAAATTTTTTGCCTAGGCCAATGTCCAGAAGAGTTTTTCCTAGATTTTCTTCTAAAATTTTTATGGTTTTAGGTCTTGGATTCTAGGTATCTTAATTTTAATTTTAGACACTAGGCATTTGATAGTAGATAAGATGCCTCTTAAGAAACCAATTATGCAAATTTGACTATGGAACAGTGTGGAAGATACGAGGGAAGTATGTTTGAGGGGTCACTTAACTCCTTCATAAGACATTACAGGAGATTTTCTCTAGAAAATGGTTTCAAAGCAGACACTTGAAACTATTAGCCAGAAAGGATTTTGAGGTATGAGACCAAGAAGAACATCTCAGGAAGAAGAGATAGTGGGCATTAAGTCGCAAACATCAAAACAGACTTAGTTTATAGAAGAGCAGTGCTTCTCAAATTTTAATGTTCACATTGGTCACCTGGAGATCTTGTTAATCTTTTTTATCCTTAGGATCCTAATGTGTACATATGCACAGAGACAGAAGCAACCCAGCAACCCTCAGCATCACAATGAGATGATTTCCTAGTTTTCTATCTTTCACTTTCTGGAACATGGATTCCTTTTGCAGATGCCACTCAATAGGTAGGCAACTGTCACATGCTTTCTTTATGCTTATGAGACGGAATAGTAGATTTTACCACATGGCTTGTTAAGTAGGAAAGCCATGCCATTAGCAAGCACAAGCCTCAGTGGCACAAAGGTCAACCAGTTTTTCCTTCATTGAAGAAAAAGCAAACATGCATGTTCCCTATAAAAACATTGATATTTAACATTTAACTCAACCCTCGTCATTCATTAAGAAAAGGAAATTCAATGAATCAGGCAGATATGACTATAGGAAAAACTGCTTCTGAAGAATCTAGCTGTTTACAGGAGTTCGAGTAAAAGAGAAATCAATTTCTGAAATAAACATGTTAAATATAGATTGTTACCATCATTATAAATACTGTTTATTTTGTTTTTATTCCTATAGTGATGATCTTTTATATCTTATACAACTATGTTTCTTCAGTCTCTTGGAATACTTATGAAAGAATCTCATTGAGTTTGAACTTTAAACTTCTGGGTCAGAAAGTGAACAGTGATGGTCAAAATCCTAGCTATTTCTGATTTCCAAAAACAAACAGATTTTTAGGAGACACATTTTGTAGGTCATAATTTGTGGGAAATGTAGTAGGCACAGTAAATTGGCAGCAGAGAGAAGGCAAAAAGTAATAGAAAACAGACAAGAACTAGAAAAGCATAGCCATCTGGGATCATTTAGTGAAGGGGCAGACAGTTCTACACACCTCAGCAGTCCCTGGGGAATCCCTAGGTCAAAGGGCATAATCTGTTTTATAAAGCTTCCCATCCATAGAAGTTTTAAAAGATGCCATTAAATAGTGTTTGTGCCTAAAAGAGAAAAGATGCCTTTTGGGGAGTGAATAGAGGATTGATTGGGAGCAGAGAGATGTTTAGGGATTTAAAAACCCAGAGATTTTGAGAGGGAAAGAGGAAAAAGAAATGGATGACAGATTGCGTTCTTTAATGTTATACAGCTTTAGGTGCTTTGTTTTAAATGGTTATAAAGAAAATGAAAAAAAAAAAAAAAAAAACTCAAGCATGCACTGAAAAGTGGCAAAGCTAAAGTATAACTGTTTCTGCCTGACTGTAGATCTAGGAAATGTGAGCATGGTAGGTTTTATACTGTCTTTACTAGGTTTCCCCTTGGAATTATGGGCAGCTTCATTGCTTCCTCTTCCAGCCAAGTCTCCATCCTGCTGAGCCAAATAAACACCACTGAGGTGATTTCCCCAACCCCCTTACCCAAGGCAATCAGGTACAAGAGGGTGTGAGCTTAGAAAATGAAGGTGACAGTTGAAGGCTTAAGGACCTTGTCAAGACAACAGCAATGATGCCAGCCTACCAAAATGCAGATGAGAGACTTAATACAGAAATAGAAGGACTCCCCTAACAGACACTTAATGAAGTGACAGTTAGTGTATGGGACCATGCCAATAGTCCCATCTACAATGTGAACTCAAGTACTATTTTTAAATGATGCTTATTGGTTCATCCATTATTTTCATGGTTTTGTGCATGTCATGTCTTCCTAGCTGACCCTGCAAATAGTCTAAAGGACATAATTAAAACCATTATAATCATTGCAGTTAATTATTCTATTGTTTTTACTAGCAGAAACACATCAGACTTACTAGAGTTCTTAGTTGCCCTAAAAATTACACATGGTACATTTTGTTTAATTGTGGTTCAGAAACTCAAAAACCATGGGTCAAAATGGGAAGGGATCTTATGACTATGAGAACAGGATGTGGGCAGCAGAGCGTGAAGGTTATGGTTGAATATTTAATGTATTATGTACCCAATATTCCTGCTTTCTTTCTGTTTAATTTGCAGAGACAATAGTCATAAACCAAAGTGAGCCAGAATAGTTTGTGATTCACTTATGCTACAATTAGAACATTTTAGTGAATTTTGGTACTTATTGCTAGAGCAAAAAGAGCAAAATCCTCCCTCTCTCCCTTCCTTTCTTCCTTCCATCCTTATTCTCCTCCTCTCTCATTCTCTCTAAAAAAGAAGTTTTTTTTTTAGCTTGTGCTAAGTAACACGTGCAGTCTGGAAGCAAAAACCTAAGTCTCAGATTCAAGTCCCTAGTATGACATGACCAGACTTGAGCTTCATTGGTGCTAACTATATAGAGGATTAAGCCAAAAGCTAAACTGGGCTAAGTGCAGATCTTAAAGCTATGCTAAAGAGTGTGAACTTTCTCATAGAATGTGCAATAGGGAATCATTCAAGATTTTATATGCAATACAAGTTATTTCATTATATTTTATGACTTTCTTTCTTGGAAGAAACCTAGTATCATACAATTGATGCTGTTTCAGTTTGTGCTCTGTTATATTTGCTAACCTGCTACACATAGCATAATAAAGCATTCCTTTCTGCCTCCAGGTTTCCATGGTATTCCCACATCCCACATCCTGAAACTCTCCATGGAATTGTCAACAGTGCCAGAGTTAGAAAAGTCTACAGCAAGTGGACTTTTGTTATCAATGATTCACTAGTAAATTGTCATAAGTTACTTTCCCAGTGTTGGAAGGAATTATTTCTCAGGGCACCATTAAAATTAATGGTTGGATACAACGATTGGGTTACAGAGAAGCAGCAGTTTGGTGGGGAAGGCAAGGGCTTTGGGTCAGCTCGGCCAAGTTCTGAATTTTCTATGTGTCTTTAAGTGAGTTTATGTTACCTGAGTTTCAATTTTTTAAAAAAAAAATAAAGTTGAGGTTACCGTCTCATTTTGAGGATTAAAAATAATCGTTTATGTGAAGCACCTAGCATGTAATACTCATAATGATAATGATACTCGGTGATAATGAAAATGATAGTGAAGTAATGATGATTTTAATGGTAATAATGATGATAATGAGGATTGTGGTGTACTTTTGGGGGGTCAGTATGGTATCAGTGGTTAAGATAATAGAACCAGACTATTAGGTTCATATCCTATCCCTGGCACTCACTAGCTATATGGTCTTGGGCAAGGGTACTAGTTATCTTTTGCTTCATTACAAATTACTCCAAAACTAAGTGGCTTAAAACAACTTATATTTATTATCTAAGGCATGACTTAGCTGTGTCCTCCACTTCTCATTCTCTCAAAGGGATGCAGTTAAGGAGTTGGCCCAAGGTTTGTGGTCCCATCTGAAGGTTAGACTGGGGAGGGATCCACAGCCAAGCTCACTCATATGGTTGCTGGCAAGATTCTGTTCCTTTAGGCCTGTTGGACTGAATGTCTAAATTCTTTGCAGGCTGTGGGCTGGAGGCTGCCCTCAGTTCTTTGCCCCATGGGTGTTTTTGACGTAGTAGCTTGCTTTATCTAAACCAGCAGAAAAAACAGTCTGTTAGTAAGACAGATGTCACAGTGTTTTGTAACCTAATCATGGCAATGATATCTCATTGCTTTTGCTGTATTCTCTTTGCTTGATGTAGGTCACTAGGTCCAGCCCACAGTCAAAGGGAGGGAATTACACAAGGTGTGAATACTAGAAAAGGAGGGGGATGCTTGGGAGCCATCTTGGAAGTCTGCCTCCTTAGCCCAAGTTACTTAACCTCTCTCTACCTCAGTTATTCCACCCACCAAATAGAATTAATGATAGTACCTATTTGCAAGAGCTATTGTAAAGATTAAACAAGTTAATATTTATAAAGTGTTTATGCCTGCCACATAGCAAGCATTCAAGGATTGTTTAACATTATTTTACCTCCGTTTATAGCTCTTTGCCCTGCTATCAAAGTATTGGCCTGATGTACTTAATAGCACCTGTCACTCCAGGTCGAAAATTGGTTGTTGCGTCACCAGTTAATACATAAATATGGCAACAAATTTCAGGGCAAGATAGTGCTATGGACCCTTCAAGGAACATTGTAGAATGAGACTTGAGTCCAAGTTCTATTGTTCTCTTAACAAGATGTGTAGTGGGGGCAAGTCACTTCACACCTCTGGGTGGCTATATCTTTATCTGTGAAATGAGGACTTCAGACCCTATTGGGATGATATTAATGATATTTAGCAACTGCCTGGGGTCAGGCACTGACCAGTCAGCACAAAGGCTGCTGTGAGCAGTGGCATGGCCGTGCTGCTCTGGGCTGGCTGCATGTCAACCTCAAAAAGTTATCTTCACAGTTCCTCTACCCTCAAACATCTAAGATCCCATGACATATTCCAAATCACTTAATGATTTCATAATCCACAAAACCCTTTTTATTCCCCTTACTTTCATAACTTCTTACCAAGGTGGTTTATAAGCCAGCATGCTAAAACAATCTCAATAAAAAGCCATTTAATATTATATGATTATCCTAGTCTGTGGTTTTAAACAGTGTGAGCAAATGTATCTAAATATAATCATGATATTTGGTTCAGGAGCTAATCCCATTAAGTGTGTTTTTAAAACTCAACAAATGTTATTTCAGACACTCATTACCAGAATGAAAATTTTAACCTGAGTTTGTCTCTGGCAGATCTTCTGGATCCTCCTCAGGAGCTCACATATGCCTTCAAACACAAATGTCACCCAGTAAAGTGACAATGTCCTTGCTCTGTGTCTGTTGCTTCCAAGATTCCCTGTGTGACTTGTCTCTTTCCTAATGCTTGCTAAGTACCTGATACTTTCCTATGCAGGAAGCTTATATGAACTAATTAACATTTAATGAGAGGAAACCAACTGATTAGAATGCTTTCCGTGGTACTTTAGCTAATAAATGTTGTATATACTTTTGACTGCATCTCGTCAGCATGTGGCTTCGCCTCTCGACTGCACCCCCCCTTTTTTTTTTCACAGCTCTGCCCTGCTCTAGGGCTTGCTACAGTAACCTGACTGAACAGTTTGCCTTAGTTAATTTGAGAAAAGTTTTGGACCAAATTTATTGAAGTAAATATTTGGATTAAACTTTGCTTAGAGCGGTAAGTGAATGGAGCTTCTGAATCCAAATCAAGACCAAATCATTCCCACCTTGCCTGATGGAGAACAGTGAATTTGATGAAAAGCAAAACCTGCCCGGCAGAGTCCCAGGCAGCTGAAAATGATTTTGCCTGTGTTTACAAAGGTAGTTAGGGCTGTGCTAGTGCAGTGCTGGAGGCTCAAACAGAGGGGCAGGAAGGTGTAACTTCAGAGACTCAAACGTTTCCCGAGAATTAGCTGGATCTAGCCATTCCATACCTGCCAGTGTCTTCTGATTTATGGAAAGTGCCCTAAGATGAGCTGGGTCAAGGTCTTTTACATCAAACTTCTTGGTCAGGTATTATCAGTAAAAATCCATTGAGCTGCACTTCCCCATTTATTTATAGATTGGCTACATGTAGTTCAATTGTTAATGTCTCAAAGCATAACATACACTTGAACTGAAGTCCAGCATTGATGGCAATGGATAAGTTCACATTTTGAAAAATCATGATGATTTTTGTCATATTTGAGTAAATCCTCATGGTTTTAACCTCATGATATGGCTGGGATCAAAACATAAGTAGGACAAGGGTCGACTCTTTTGAGCTGAACAATTTTCTTGTTGTTCACCAGTGCTTGCCTAATTAATATTATCTTTAGCATTCAGATATTTTGCAGGAATATTTTAAGCAACAGAACCATTTTCTTTTAATTTCAAATATTGGTTTTGTTAAAACCAGATAACATAATATGTAAATCCACACAAACAGGGCCATGCAAACTGAAATGAGTTGTGAAACAACAAAGTGAAAATGAGTGAGCTCTGAGCCCTGCTGGGCAGTGGAATGTCCTCCTCCTTCAAGACATGTCCTGTGTGTGTTTGTCATGTGTGAAAGAGAGGGAAGGGAGAGCACCAGCATTAGCCTAGTTATTAGATGTTAGAAAAGCTTAATTTCTGTTTTATTTTAAAATAAAGTTATTACAATAAGAGAAATTCTAATATTTTCTTACCACTCAGCTGTGGATGGTCTAGAACACCCCCCTTAAGGACTATGGGTCTAGATCTTATGTCTGAAGACACAGTCTGGCCAGATCTACTTAAACTAGAATAAGCCTCTAATGGTCTATTTTATTTCTCTCAGTTCCCACCTCCTTGACCAAGCTGCAGAGAACTGTTCTGACACTTGACTCAGTGACAAGCTTGGGATTTTCTTGCCATGTGCACCATAAGGCATAGCTGTCATCTCCATTCAACTGTTCAGTTTTGTTCTGATCTCCCTAGTCTCCCATGAAGTGAATTAAATGGTCAGGATGGCTCAGTGCATAGTGGGACCTCCCTGAACAGGTACTCTCTTCTGTAGGGTAATCTGAGAGCTTCCAAGAAGCTTCTTCAACTTCCATAAATCTAAGCTTCTTGCTATTAGATGTTTGTTCTTTTTCTGTCATCAGGATGGAGCATGATGTAGAGAGGGTGTGGGGTTGGCCATTAGACAAATGTGAGTTCAAGTCCTGGCTTTGGGACATCCTGTGTGATCTGGAACAAATTCTCTCACCTCTCTCTGTGCTTCAATGTCTCCATCTTTTAATGAATATAATAATACATATTTTATTAGATTGTTGTGAGAATTATGGAAAATACAGATAAAGCATCTAGCCCAATATCTGAAGGTAGGTATTCATTACATGCTAACTATTGGTACTCATTGTTATAGTTGTTGTAATTATGCAAATTTTTTTTGGAAAGATAATGTTTTCATAGACATTATTATTATCATTATTATTATTAATACCAGAAATGAGTTTATTAGAAATTAGTTGCATCCCAAGCCTGAAATAGATTATGGATCATGTACAGGGAGATTGGTGGGGAAGGACTGGCTATGGGGTGGGCCCCAGGGACTCAATGGTACTCAGTTACTGAAATGCATTGAGCCAAGGGTATGAACACAATGAGGTAGAAAGCCAAGGTCTATGGATTATGTCATAGTCAAAACCCAGAAGTCCAGGTTGGCTGTGAGAAAAAATAAGCCTCATAAATGTTCTGCTCCTGTGGGGCTTAGTGCTTGTTGGGAGCTATGTTTTAAAGGAGGTGTAATAAGGTCAAAGGCTAGAGAGCAGAGCATCTCCCTTTGGAGTTCACTTTCTTATCAGTAGTGTGTAAGAGTTAAGTAAAGCTAGGTATTATAACAAAACAACTCCCAATCTTAATGGCTTCACACAAAAGGTTTGCTTTTTAGCTCCTTCACAGTTTAGTGTGGGTTGGTGGGCAAGCAGCATTCCACATACATGTGCAGGGGCCCAGGCTCTTCCAATTTTGTGGCTCTACCTTCCTCTGGGTCCTCTCAATTCAGTTGCAAATAGGGAAAAAGCAAGGGTCATGTCTGGGAAATGTTCATGGGCAAGGTTTGGAAGGGATGCACAGCACTTTTTCTCACCTTCCGTTAGCCAGATCTCGGTCATATGGGTACACCTAACTAACTATAGGAGAGGCTTGAGATGTTCCAGGTGTGTTACCAGAAAGGAGGGAGAAATGCAAATATTGGCAAACAATTGCAATTTGCCATAAATGACTTTCAAACTTCGTGGACTTACCCTAGTACACAATCAACTTCATATCAATACTCAGTAACCCAATCCCTACACACCTCCAGAACTTGCAAACAATACTTGTTCTTATTACATGTGACACCAGTGAATATTTTCTATTTTATCTCACTTAAAAGTACTAGTTGTGCCACAATGAACTCCACAATCTGGCAGAGTGAAAAACAGTATTCTACATTGTAAGCCTGAGGATAATATCCCACTTATTGTTACTAGACAGAATATGAGGCCCCGCCTGCAATGATCAGAATCTGTGCCTGACAGCATCCGCTGGGGAGACCTGTGATGAGAAAACCCATAGATGGGTCCAGAGATGGCAGACTTCAGTGACACCACCTGTGTAGTTTAGGGTTACACCTGGGATGAGACCTGGTATTCAAACATTTTTCTTTCAACACAGCCACTTTGAAATGTAGTTAAAAATAAAAGCAGAACAAAACCAAACAGATCCCTGATCCTTGGGTAAACTTTCCTCCTCATTTCCTCCAACATTCACAAGCTGTGAAACAGAATGTCCTCTCATTAGCTGGACTTCATACTCATATCCCCCTGCTCCCATCCAAGTAAGAAATTGGTATCTCATACTTCAGATACCACTATTTTAAGAGAGTCATTTCCACACTGCTATAAGGAGATACCCGAGACTGGGTAATTTATAAAGGAAAAAGGTTTAACAGACTTACAGTTCTGCATGGCTTGGGAGGTCTCAGGAAACTTACAGTTATAGAAAATGGGAAATCAGGCATGTCTTACATGGCAGCAGGTGAGAGAGAGCATGTGTCAATGCAGGAAAACCTGCCATTTATAAAAACATCAGATCTCGTGAGAATTAATTCACTATTATGAGAACAGCATGGGGGAAACCACCTGCATAATCCAATCACTTCCCACCGGGTCTCTCCCTAAGCACGTGGGGATTACAATTCAAGATAAGATTTGGGTGGGTACACAAAGCCTAACCATATCACTCCTGTAGGATGAACCATAGATATACATTTTTCACATTTTCATATTTATACTGCAGCATGAATATATAATCCTCTGTATTTCATTATGCAGAACTTGCTTGTCATTACAGTGGTATTGAATTTTCACCTGGCAGTTGAGGTAGAGAGCCTTATTGTTAAAGAAAGACAAAATCAGGCATAATGAAGGCCTTCATATATACGTTCTCACTCTATGCATAGAAGTTCCAGGAGGTGCAAAGTCACATTCTTACCTCCAAATCATGCAGTGCATGCAAATTGAGTTGTATAGCATTTAATCTGAAAATATGCTCTCCAAACCCTCTCTGTTCTCTCCTGGCTCCATCAGTCTTAGCATGAATTTTATTTTCTATAGTGTGGCTATAGTTTACTATTCTGAATATTAAAGTAACTTGGCTTTTATATGTGGAATGCTGGTTTTCTAATCTTTAGAAACCAAATTACAAAATGAATTTATAGGTGAGGAACAACATAAAACAAAAACTGAATTGGCTATATATTAATGGCAGCTCTGTGTATAACAAATATAAATTACCTTCTGTTTAATAAGAGTTCACTTTAGGAGTGTTCTTAATGAGTAAAGGACTTATATCAATAGAAAAAGCAAGAGGTAAAATTTCAAGTGACTGAGATGATCAGACCACATGATATGATGAACAGAGTGCCTGAGAATCTTGTGACATACATCATTATAGACTCTGGTCACTGCAATGTACCACCAGGCAAATGCTTAAGTTAGATCATTCTAATATCTAATACCTTTTTATATTGAATTTAAAGCCACTGGCACTGCATGCTTTTGGCCATGCTAAAATCTGTCTTTCTTTAGGCTGACTTCACATGGATCCAGTTAACCTTCAATATTTAGGACTTTGCTTTCAGGATTAGCAGTATTATATTTGTGGTTGAACTGGCCCAGTGAACGTTTTCCCCATTCTCCTATTTTATTGAAAAGAACGACATTGGAAATTGTGGTTCTCAGTTTAAATTGAAGACTTGACAGTTTTCATTATAAGGATGATGTCATTGAGAACCACAGGGACCTACCTTCCCAGAGTCTTCAAGGAAAAATAAAACCACTGGAAGGGGTAAGAGGTGATAATTAAAACTTTGAAACTGTGATAGGTTAAGGGTATTATTTTACAAACAATGAAAAAGATGCTAACATATGACTTTATCAACAAGCCTTTCAAATATCTAATTTAAGAAGTAAGAATATAAGTATCTTATTAAAGTTCTGTGTTATTATTTTACCATCCCTTACCCTCAAATACCCATTCATTCGCTTATTTGCTTATTCAGCAAACAGTTATAAAGCCTGTTATGTGCCAGGCACTGTTCTGGGTACAAATGAATAAATCAGATAAAACTCCTTTCCTTTCAAGAACTTATACTCCAGAGGGCAATAAATGAGTAAGTAAAATGTGAAATATGTTAGTGCTGAAACCTGAGGAGAATAAGAAAGAAGAAAAGAGGGAGAATAAGTGGCAGAGAGGGGTTGCAATTTTAAACAATATGTCCAGGAAAGGACTCACTGATAACATGACACATAAGTAAGGACCTTAAGGAGGTGAGACAGTGAGCCACGTGATACCTGGGGGAAGAGGGTTCAAGGAGGAAGAAGCAAAGACTTTGAGTGGGGAGCATGCTGGTGTGTTTGAGGAACACCAGTAAGGCAAGGTGACTACAGTGGATATGGTGAGGTGTAATGGAGGAGTGCCATGGTGGAAAGGTGACTGAAGGCCAGAAATGCAGGGTGTTGTAGAACATGGTAAGTATCTTGGCTCCCACTGTGAGTGTGATGGGGAGCCATTGGTGTTTTCAGCAAATTAGTGACTGATACAATTTAGTTCTTAACAGGATCACTCCAGCCACTTGTTGAGAATAGGCCAGTTAGGAGGTCTGTGCAACAGTCTAGAACAGGGATGATGGTGGCTTGAACCTGGGTGGTAGCAGTGTGGATCTGAGGAGTGCTTGGATTTTAGAGAGTTTGAAGGTGACACCACCCAGATTTGCTGATGAATCAGATGTGAGCTATAAGAGAATCAGAAACATGAAGCCTGAAGAAGTTTTTGTGGTTTTTGTTTGTTTGTTTGTTTGTTTGTTTGTTTTTGGAGGGAGAGACTGGGAGGAGCAGGTTTAGGGGAAAAGAGAAGTTCATTTTGGGTACTATTAAAATGGAATGGTGATATCAAGAAGGCAGTTGGCCATTTGAGTCTGCAATTCAGGGGACATTGTGCTTTACTTCCAGGTTTTTTCAACCCTCCTGTATGTTGGACAATAGAGCTGTTGTAAGTTAGTAATGGGGCAACTTTATCTTCAAAGAAAGGTGGTCTAACCTCTGGTTAAAGATTGAGTTTCATTTCATAAAAAATAATTTCTATGCAGGATGCTTTTCTTAAGATTCATCTTCATAGTTGGCTACCCTCACCCAGTTGCATAATCATAAGGTTCTCTTTTTCTGTAGTGTCTATCATGACTTGGAGGGTTTGCTTCTGACCTCAAGCCAATTTAGTGTCTATTAATTCAGCTATTGACATATAATATGGCATATAATATGAAATTAGGCTCAGGGTATTTCCTCTTTGTCCCATGATGCAATAATTATGCATAAGTTTGTGACTTCTTACTTCTGCAGGGTTTTGGCCATACTTCTAATTAAAATATAATTAGCACCCCACCCCTTGTCAGGAAAAGTGTTCTATTCTAAACTGAGCAGGTCAGGGCACCAAAAGTGGGCATCTGAGGTGACTGAGAATTCACACTCAGAAACATCAGAGAACCTGGGCTGAGCCCTTATGATAACACACTACACAAATGACTACCCCACTATCTTGAAGAGTGGATTTTTTTCTTTTGTATATGATAGGAGGTTGATGGATTGTGTCTGCTGCAGAGACACAAGGAGAGAAAGGTGACTCAAGTCCCAAAATAGCCCTTCTGAATGCATTAGGAGAAAGCATCTCTGACACAGACAGGAAGCAAGGGAAGAGGCGGCAGGAATTGGTGACAAAATGTTCATAGTGCGTTGGTCACCAGCATTGATTCATATTAAATTATTGTCCTCTGCTAAGAATGACACTGTCCTCTGCTTTTATTTTAAATTATAAAAACACTCTAACAGTACACAATTACCTGAAGATTAAATTGATTGTCCATTATCTGTATTTTAACAGTCTACTTGCTAAGTGTTTCCTACCATTTCTTCATCACTTCACTCCCGGTTGGGGTTTGGAGTGGGTCTTATGCGTAGTTGTATTTGATAATGTGGTGGTTATGTACCTGAATGCTCTATAAAAGTAAGAACCTCAGTATTGAAGTGACACAAGAAGAAAGTCTCACTTAAGTTTGCTGTAAATAGACAAACAATATCTGAAAGAAACTTTAATGGAAGAAATTATCCCATTCACAATAGCTGCAAAAACCATTACAGATATCAAACTCAATAAGAAATATGTAGGAAATATATGAAGAAAATGCTAAAACTAGTAAAGGAGATAAAAGGAGACTAAATAGGCAGGAAGACTCACTAATGTAAAGATGCAAGTTATATCTAAATTAATCCATAATTGTGATGCAATTTCAATAAAAATCCCACTGGGGTTTATTTTGTTTTATTCATGAATTGTTTGTTTATTTTGGTCAAGAATAGTGAGAAAAAGTAGAAAAAGCCTATTGAAGCCGGACACAGTGGCTCACCCCTGTAATCCCAGCCCTTTGGGAGCAAAGGTGGGCAGATCACTTGAAGCCGGTAGTTCAAAACCAGCCTGGCCAACATGGCAAAACTCACATCTCTACTAAAAATACAAAAAGTAGTGGGGCATGGTGGTGTGCACCTGTAATCCCAGCTACTCTGGAGGCTGAGACACAAAAGTCACTTCAGCCTGGGAGGCAGAGGTTGCAGTGAACCGAGATCATGCCACTGCACTCCAGCCTGGGTGATAGAGCAAGACTCTGTCTCAAAAACAAGCAAACAAGCAAGCAAACAAACAAAAAACAGTGAACAAAGAGTATTAAGGGAGACTTGCCCTACCATATATTAAAAGTTTTTATAAAACTATAATAATTAAAACTTTGTAGTATCAGCACAGACTAGAAATATTAGACCAATGGAACAGAATTGAGTCTAGAAATAGACCTAACTTTATATGAAGATTTTATATGTAATAAAGCCACCAGTTAAAATCAATGAAAAAATTGATTTTTCAATAAACGGTTTTAGGAAAACTCACTAGGCCGGTGGGAAAACAATAAAATTGAAATTACTCGGTCTTCCTCCTAATAGCAAGATAGATTCCAGATGAATCAAAAATTTAAAGATAGGAAAAGGAAACCAAAGGAGTACTCAAAGCAAACATGAGGTTTGTCTATACTTTTGAAAAGGTGAAAAGCTTTCTTTTCGTTCTTTTCTTTCTTTTTTTTTTTTTTGAGATGGAGTTTCACTCTTGTTGCCCAGGGTGCAGTGCACAATCTTGGCTCACTACAACCTCCACCTCCTGGGTTCAATTGATTCTCCTGCCTCAGCCTCCCGAGTAGCTGGGATGACAGGTGTGTGCCACCACACCCAGCTAATTTTTGTATTTTTAGTAGAGATGGGATTTCACCATGTTAACTAGGCTGGTTTTGAACTTCTGACTTCTGGTGATCAGCCTGCCTTGGCCTCCCAAAGTGCTGGGATTACACGCGTGAGCCACTATGCCCAGATGAAATGGTGAAAAGTTTTCTAAGCAGGAAACAAACCTAGAAGCCATAAAGTGAAAGGTTAAATTTCACTACCTAAAAATTAAATTTTATGCACAGTAAAAATATCATAATAAATATAGTCAAAGGACAGATGGCCAACCAGAGAAACATTTAAAACACATAATACTGACAAATGATTAATTTTCTCAATATATAAAGAGCTATCTGAACTCGATAAGGAAAAGAAACATGAAATTTGAGTTAAAAAAAGATAAAAGATTCATAAATAAGTGAAAAAGTTTTCAATCTCCCTAACAATAAAAAATTTTCTTTAACAATTAGATAACGTTTTTTAATTTTCATATTGAGAATTAAAAAAAAAAAACAAAAAACACATGAGGCAAGTATCCAAACATGCTCATTCAATGTAGACAGGAGTATAAACTAGTTCACCCTCCTCAGAGGACAATGTGGCAATATCTAACAAATATAAAATGCACACATCTTTTTGGTCCAGCAGCTGACACTGGGGAATTTGTCCCATATTATATTTACCCATGTGCAAGAAGAAGGATGGAGTGAGGTGTTCATTGTAGCACTGTTGGTCATAGGCAAAGACTAAAAGAATTGACAACAAACAGCCCATTTGTTTAAATAAATTATGACACATATATACAATAGAATGCTGTAAAATCACAAAAAAGAATGAAGTAGTTCTGTTGATCTTATAAAGTGTTCCAAGATATATCATTTAGTTAAGAAAAAGCTAAGTGCCAACTAATATGTGTAGTTTGCTCTAATTTATGTAAACATAAAATAGGATACATGTACTGGTATGATGTATGTCATACACACGTACACCTCATGCTCATACGCCTAGAGCACTTCTAGAAAATGTTTCCCCCTAGGGAGGGGAAATGAGGAACTGGGACGAGGGGAAGAGTTGGTGATGAGAGGTAGACATTGTATATACTTTCTGATGTTTCTGTCCTTTCTTACCATGGGCATATATTATTTTTACAATGAAACAAGCTATTTTTAAAAATAAATACTAAAACACGGGAATTTAGAAAATATAAATGTAACATTTCAAATTGATAGGAGGAAAATGAATTACTAAATGATTGTTGACATACTGGCTAACCATTTAGAATAAAGCAAAGTTGGATGCACCAAAATAAATTATAAATGGGTCAAAGTCTTAAATATAATAAAAAATAAAACCATGAGCATTCTCAAAGAAGACAGTGATAATTTTTTATAATCTTGAATTGGGAATAAAACTTTCTAATCATCTAATGAAAACTCAGAAAAACTGAAACATTTGACTACAAAAATATAAACTTTATTAAAAATATCATAAAGTTGAAAGAAGCAAAATAGGAAAGACATTTGTAAAGACAAATGATAGATCACAAGTCAATATTATTAATGAAATAGTCATTAAAAATCAAGAAAAATGTTTAGTGAGCATAGGACATGAATTATTTACTTTGTAGAACTTACTCTGAAAAGTCAATCTTTGAGTTCAAACTGTTAAAATTTCAGTGATGTTCTTTACCGTGCTGTTCAGAATAGCTCCCTGCTAAAAGATTGGAAAACCTCTAAATATTCAGACAACTCACAGAACTAAAACATTCAACACATGAGGTTTCAACCATGCCAATAATCAATGAAATGCAAATAAAAAAGGATGAAGTTCATTTTTCACCCAGAAGATTGGCCAAAAAAAAAAAAAAAATTAAGTTAATAAAACTCAGTGCTATTGAGCAACAGTTCTCTCTAGTACTATTTGGTGGATATATAAGTTGATACTTTTTTGAATGTCACTTTGGTAGTTAAAATGTGTGTACTATTTACCCCAGTAATCCTTCATCTAGGAATTTACTCTGAAGAGAGACTCATTCAAGTTCAAATGAATAAAACCTGAGTGATGTTCATTACAGTGTTGTTTAGAATAGTGCCCCACCAAAAAAATTGGAAACCATCTAAATGTTCATCAGTGCAGCATTTGTTGTATAAATAAGACACTTACATTCAATGGAATACAATATTGTCTTTTAAAATATGTGTGGACATGCAAATTTCTCCTTGACCAATTGTCAAGTGCTTCAAAACAGATTACAAAACACCACTTGGAGCACAAAGTATTTTACAGACAGGAAGCTCTCTGGAAGTTGTCTCATATAAACATTTACAGTGGTTTTTATTGAGTGGAAGGAATGTAAATAATTTTTACCTTCTTACACTTTTTAAATGAAATGAGAGCATGTATCATTTTACTCCTCCATGCTCCAATTAAATGAAATCTGTGAAAACATTAAAAATAATTAGAAAGAAAAAAATCCCATGAAATTATGTTTATAATTTATTAAGTGGAAAAATATAGGTTACAAAATAATAA
Source organism: Mandrillus leucophaeus (assembly GCF_000951045.1). NCBI lineage: Eukaryota > Metazoa > Chordata > Mammalia > Primates > Cercopithecidae > Mandrillus > Mandrillus leucophaeus. The sequence continues at coordinate 269,909 of NW_012101660.1, read as the reverse complement.
GTACAGCATTTATCTCCTTTTTGGAATAAAGTATAGAAACATATATCCATATGCATTTGTGACTGGAAAAAAATAGCCCAAATATATTAACAGAGGTAATCTCTGTGTAATGACATTTTGGGTAACATTTTAGAAAATATTTCCTATATTTTCTTTAATGAAATTGTATCACTTCTAAATGAAAATCATTGCAACTCTCTCTAAAAATAATATTAACATAAAATTGTCAAAACCTGGACTTCATGTGAATACAAAAAAAATCATCCCCTCTCAATTTACTTCATAACCCAATATTTAAAAGCAAGATTACAAAATGGTGAGGGGGTCATTGGATTACAGACGGTGGAAACTATATTATATAAAGAATCTTGATGATTTACAGTCCCACTACAGTGGTTTCACCATTATGAAATTAAAGTCTTTCCAAGGTATTAAAAAAAATAACTAACTACTTTATGCGAAGTATAAAGAGGATTATCCCTTGAATCAACTACCTCCCTCACCAATATTATAAACCATATGCACAAACTTACACCTTGGATTAATGAACAATAGGATATCTCACAAATCCATAGCTGCATGAGCCCTTCTTAGCTTTATGAGCCAAGAAGAATAAAGGGTTAAGTTGGGCATTAAAACTGCCACAACAACAAAAGAAACTAAAACCCCCTTGGAATTTGTTTTCACACAACATCCTGAAGCTTGCTTTGTTGTGAACTGGCACTTGAACAGTAGATGCCCTTTTTACAGAGAACCATAGGTTTTCAAGGGCTGATTTTATTTCTGATTTGTTTTTCATTATTTCCTGAAGCTATTGATGTTTCAGAGGCAGTGGGGGAAGTGAGAAAGCCCTGGGAGAGTTTCAGGCTTTGAATTTCGGAACTCAACCATTCAGAGGTTCATACTCATGTTCACAAAAACAATGTCATGGGGTCACTTTGGCCAATGGAGTGTTTTGTGCGAGGGCTGGAGCTTGGGTTCTGTGTGTGTTTGCCTCAGTAGCCTTCCACCCTTTCCACACTTCCCTTTTTCTCTTTCTTTTCCCCTTTATATCAACATGTTGTAGCCTGTGACACCAGCTAAATTAATCACTCACTGCACTCAGGGAAGTCACCGCAGGATATAGAATAACAAAGACAACAAAATTATTGCAAGGCTGGAGAGAAGGGACTAGCTTGTGAATAGAGCAGCACACCCTCACCAGCTGTGTCCTCGCAGGGGCTGGAGCAGCAGATTAAATCAGGGACTGTTTTCTATTCCATTATTTGAATCTGAGAATAGTCACAATACAGTGCCAAGCACCCCTAGTGAAGGGAAATCCCTTTGGGAAACTTAGCTTGTCAGAACTAAGGCTCTTCCCAGCCCATGAGAGTCCTCTTAGGGTTCCCCTTGGGCAAGCTCTGCTTGGGCAGATCCAGCTGAGTGACTGCTGAGCCTCCAGGATCCAGAAGCATACCTAAGGGCTCCTAAGTCAAAGCCAGCAGGGAAATCAAACCTGCAGCTGCTGAAAAGATGTGGTTTGAGTCCTAGTAAGCTTACCAATCTGCATGATAGCCCAAAAAAAAGATGGAATGGATGGGGGCTGTCAGCTTGTTTGACTCAGAGGAGAAAGGAATCTCTGATGACACATGTTGGCAGGATGCTGGGTGAGTTCACCAGTGTTCTATGCACCTGAATGTCAAACTACGGGGGACAGTTCAAGGGTGACCTAGAGCTCTGTCAGATATTTTTGGTTAAACTTGTCTCCCAGCAACTTAGATAAAGGTAGGGAAGATATACTCATGAAGTAATGGACGTATAGCTGACAGGACTAACAAGTATATAAGAGAAACAGCATTATGTACAAAAGCTCTTCAAAGCCGCAAGTAAGAAGTCAAAAATAACAAGAGGAAATGTAATGAGAATGGTAATAAACATGTATTCTATAATCATAAACAAAACCAAATGTGAATGTAAATGACTACATTTGGGTTCAAAAAATCAATTGAATGATAATAGAATGGGGGAGATTAAACCTGACAGCAAAGTCACCCCAAAGAAATTCTAGGATTTACATTGAACAAAAGCTCGTGAAGAGGCAGCTGAATGATGCAGCTGTTAAAAAAGCTAAGACCAAGGGAAGAATAGTATCTGAAACAAGAGAAGCAAGTGTTGAATGATCCTCAGCATTGGTTAGACCACGTGGGAAGAAGGCTTTACCTTTGGATGACTCTTGCAAGGAGGAAAGCATTTCACATATCTGGGAACTAGAGAGAAGAGAACTAGTCCCAGTGTGGAAAAATGGAAGAGAAACAGATTGGGGCATGCAATGGACTCAATTGTGTCCCCCCAAAATCCATATGTTGTAGCCCTAAGCCCCAGTACCTCAGGATGTGACTGTAGTTAGAGACGGGGCCTATAAACAGGTGAGATGAGGTTAAAATGAGGCTTCCAATCTGTCTTCATAAAGAGAGGAGATTTGAACTTGCTGAGAGACTCCACGGACTTGTGCACACAGAAAAAAAAAAAAACGTGTGAAGACATAGTGAAAAGATGGCCATCTGCAAGCCAGAGAGGCCTCAGAAAAAACCAAACCTGCAGACACCCTGATCTCAGACTTCCCAGCTTCCAAAACAGTGAGAAAAGTTCTATTAAGCCACCCACCCTGTGGTATTTTGTTATGGAAGCCCAAGCAAACTAACACGGGATTCTAAAGAAAGAAACGTCTTCTAACCAAGTGGCTGAGTGCAGTGCCAACAGCGAGGCCTCATTTGAATCCTGACTCTGCTACATGACTCTGGGCAGCTAATCTCCCTGGGTCACATTTGCCTTGTTTGTAACCTGGAGATCACAAAACCTACTTCATGGGATTGTTAGGAGATTAAATGAGAAACTGAATATAGTGCATGGAGTATGTCTTTGCCCAAATGATCAACTGTCCAGGAAAGGAATGGGCTGCCTTGCACTAGGACCTCTGAATAGAACCTGGCTTAGCCAACCACAACATACACTGGCTCTTAAAGGCTTCCACCCAGGTATGGCCTTTACTTCTGTTCACATTTTGCTGGACAAAGAAAGTCATATGGCAACTCTTCATGAAAGTGAGGAGGTGAAATCCTATATAAACCTGGAAGAAGAGAAATGGAAACATTTGCTTTAACTTTAAAGTCTACAACTACTTTTTTAGAAAAATAAAATTAATTTATGTTTATACTCTAACATGTTGATATTCTAGAAAGTGGCTTTATTAAGATTAATAAGATATTGTGATGATCCTCATAATATTGTGGAGGGGACAGGGATGTCCACCACCAACTTTAGGTCAATGTGGCAACTGCCATTTCACTGTCGGTCCCATCACCCCGTGCCACCTAGAAGATCTGCTCTTCCCTTGGACCCTTGAAGAGACTGCCTTTGGCCACCACTGATAGACCATCATCCAAGGTGATTTGACTGGATGAAGCCAATTGCCCTTGGCTTTAGCCAGATAGGTCACCTACTTAGTTATGGGCCTATTTCCTCTTTCCTGATCCAGTGCTATTGGAAACCTCAATCCCAGGAACTGGCCTCTGTGGCTTGAGTCCAAGACCCCAATAGCCTGGGCCCATCTAGTAGGCACTAGATCCAATTTGTGTGGCATCAGAAAGATGATACTGGAACAGAGCTACTATAAGAAAGGTCCTTTAGTTGGGGAGGCAGATGGAGGACACAGTTTCAGAGTTCCATTCCAATACTATTACTCAGTATTGGGGGTGGGTTCCTGATAATTCAATGTGGGTTCCTTTCTATTTCCCTAAGTGTTGGCTGGTCTGAGAAATAAAGGAAAGAGTACAAAACAGAGAAATTTTTAAAGCTGGGTGTCTGGGGGAGACATCCCATGTTGGCAGGTTCCATGATGCCCCCCCAAGCTGCAAAACCAGCAAGTTTTTATTAGTGATTTTCAAAAGGGGAGGGAGTGTACAAATAGGGTGTGGGTCACAGAGATCACATGCTTTAAGGGCAACAAAAGATCACAAGGCAGGAGGTCTGGGTGAGATCACAAGGTCAGGGTGAAACTAGAATCACTAATGAACTTCCATGTCCCGCTGTGCACACATTGTCATTAATAAACATCTTAACAGGGTTCAAGAGCAGAGAACCGGTCTAACTAGAATTCGCCAGGCTGTAATTTCCTAATCCTAGCAAGCCTGGGGGCACTGCAGGAGACTAGGGTGTGTTTCATCCCTATCTACATCTGCATAAGGCAGACACTCCTAGGGCAGCCATTTTAGAGGCCCCATCCTGGGAATGCATTCTTCTCCAAGCTTTTATTTATTAATATTCCTTACTGGAGAAAGAGTTCAGCGATATTTCTCATACCTGTTTTCATTAATAAGAGAAATATGGCTCTGTCCTGCCCAGCCCACAGGCAGCCAGACTGTGGTTATCTACCTTGTTCCCTGAAAATTGCTGTTATCCTGTTCTTAAGGTGCCCAGATTTCATATTGTTCAAACACACATGCTCTACGAACGATTTGTGCAGTTAACACAATCATCACAGGGTCCTGAGGTGACATACATCCTCAGCTTACAAAGATGATGAGATTAAGAGATTAAAGACAGGCATAAGAAATCACAAGAGTATTGATTGGGAAAGTGATAAATGTCCATGAAATCTTCACAATTTATGCTCATAGACTGCAGTAAAGACAGGCATAAGAAATTATAAAAGTATTAATTTGGGGAACTAATAAATGTCTATGAAATCTTCACAATTTATGTTCTTCTGCCATGGCTTCAGCTGGTCCCTCTGTTTGGGGTCCCTGACTTCCCGCAACACTCAGACTCATTACCAGGGTTGTGTGTGTTAGTAATAGAACCTACAGTTATACTAAGATGGGACATTCCTATAAATGGCATGCATCTCAATTTCTTATATTCCTGTAACTTGGGTCTATATATCTTATCACTGGGATGACTTACCTTCAGTAAAACGTTCAACCCCATGCAACAGGAACTTGGAGGAAGGTACCAGGCCTTGATATTTTCTTGGAATTTTCCAGGGAGTCTCAGGAATATTAATGCTCACTTCCCTGGAATACAGGCCATTCATCAGTCTGCACAGTGTGAACTGATATTTGTGAGTGAATGAATGTGTGTTTGTGTGCACATGCATCTTTGTGTGTGTTTGTCTCTGGGACTGTTCTTGCCATCAATGCCACCTCCCTCTCACCCACATGGCTTGTTGGAGTCCTTTTATTTTAACACACTCTGTAAGAAGCCTTCAGTTTGATAGGATTGCTGACTCCTACAAATGCATCTGACAACAATGCACACTTCTGCCCACTGGTAATCAGAGCAGTTACTTAACGAGTACATCTCTATTTCCTTCAGGGTGGACTAATTAAAAGGCTTCCATGCTGTTGCCAAGAATGGACAGAATGTGTTTTGCATTGCTTTTTGGAAAAGCTGAAAACTATCTTTGGGCTCTATATGGAAACATTTTCAGCATTGCTCATAGGATTCACTTCTACCCTTCCAGGGTAGGCTCCATTGTTGGCCATTGACTGATAAGGCAGGACAAACAGTAGGCCTGCAGTTCAAATTTACTATTTTGAAGAGAGGACGTCTAGAGCAATAGAACAGTGGTTCGCAATCTTTAGCACCCATCGGAATCCCCTGGATGGCCTGTTAAATGCCTGCTGGCCACATTCCAGAGTTTCTGATTCAGTATGTCTGGGAAGGGGTCTGAGAAGTTGCACTTCTAAGTTCCCAGGTGACGCTGATGCTGCTGGTCTGGAGATCACACTTTTAGAAAACTGCTATAGAGAAACGCTTTTATTTTCCTGGTCCCACTGCTCCTTAAGGCAGCAAAAGCGTCACTTTTCTAGTGAGGCCAAAGGAGAGAATCAGTCTTAGACTAAATGTTGTTTTGCAAGATGGAATAGGTGCTAAAGGACACTTGATTCAGGCGCAAGGAATGTAAACTTTGAGTTCAAATCTCAGGTCTGCCGCTTGGTAACCATGTGACCTTCAGCTGATTACTGGATTCTCTGGTTCTCAGTGTTCTCATTCATAAAGTGGGGATATGGACTTCACTAGACTGCTATGAAGCTGTATAGAGTACCTAGTGTAGGGCATGACATGCCCCCATTGCCAAGTGAAGGATAGGCCCATTCTGGTTTCTTCCACTCATCTCTTCTCCCAGATCCCTGGATGGTTTTGAGTGACTTCTTTATTCCTCAGAGTTCATGTAATACTCACGTGATAAATGTCAGGCACAGTTTACTTCATGCTACAGTGCACTTGTTAGATTTTCTTAAGGTAAATCCTGTCTTAAGATATAAAGGATAAATGTTAACTTTTCCATGGACTTTGCATGCGGGGAACTTTTTTAACAAACAGAAAAAGAAAATATAAATTTCCAAAAGGTACTTTCTTCCATGGAAACATGTTAGCACAGGGAGGCAAAAATATATTGGCATAGTACTATTTTCTACATTTGTGCATCAAAAGCTTGAACATACAGCCAATTTATACCAAAAGTCTACAGTAAATATATTTTAAATAAATGAGCCCATTGCCGAGCATGATGGCTCACGGCTATAATCCCAACACTTTGGGAGGCTGAGGCTGGAGGATCACTTGAGGTCAGGAGTTCGAGACCAGCCTGGCCAACATGGTGAAACCCCATATCGACTAAAAATACAGTGCCTATAGTCACAGCTACTCCAGAGACTGAGGCAGGAGGTTTGCCTCAACCCAGGAGGCAGAGGTTGCAGTGAGCTGAGATCTCGCCACTGCACTCTAGCCTGGGTGACAGAGCAAGACTCTGTCCAAAAAAAAAAAAGCCGCAATAACAAAGGGAATTTCTAGGAAGAAGTATAAAAGGGGTATGAGGTTAAAGATTTGTTAAATCTTAAGAGATTTTTTAAAAAAACAACTGTTACTTTGCCAGGGCCCTTGTTTGCAGTCTCAATTTTCTGTGCTCATATCCTCTGCCTTCTCAAATCCTACTGAAGGTTATTAGTTCTGCTTTTGATACTAATAAAATAAAATCACCTAAAAAAGAACACCTCTCATACCTACTTCCTACCAAGCTTACTAAGAAACTGTGGTGGTTTTAGTTAATCACAACTTTGGGGTCTTTATCAAATAGCTACATTTTTTTGAGCCCTTACTATGTGCCAGACTTTGGGCTATGTTTGCATTCATTGTCTTAGATAATTCTCACAGCCTGGTAAAGAGGGTACTAAAATTTCCCTCAATTCATCGATGAGGAAACCGAAGTCTAGAGAAGGAAATGACTTGCCCAAGCTCCTAATTAATGGAGCAGGGTTTCAATTTCAGGCCTGCCTGGCTTTTTGAAGATCTACAAGGCCTTCTTAACCTATTCATCTATTTTCCCCTCTAATCAAGGGACATTGAATGCTGAAAAGATCATTTTGTAAAAATTGAACCAAGTAGGACCCAGTTGTCAACGCTTCCCTTACGACAAGCAACCCAGTTTTTCATGAGTCTGGTTTATGTGCCAGTGAAACCAGAGTATGCTCAAAGCTTAGAATCATACTTAGGGTATGATAAAAGAAGCATTAGACCACAAAATCTCTATCATGCCCAAATATCTTCAATTTCTGCCAGAGCAGTGTCTGACATTTTCTAAAGAGAATACCAAACAACTGAAATTCATAGAATCTCTGCTAGTCTGTAACTTCTATTAGGGAAATCTCACCCTTTTAGAGTTAAGGTCTCGAAACTGAAGTGAAAAATGAAGGTTGATATTTAGAGCTACTTAGTATTCAATGGCGTAACTTCCCAAATACACACAAATTTAATGCACTTTTGATTGATCCCATAATTACAAAATTTGTTTAAAGCCGTTATATTATCTTCTTATTTGACACAATATGGCACAATTTTGTTATAGGATTGAAAACCAAATAAGACAACTACAGCTGGTAGCATTTCAAAGAAATACTCCCTTTAAGATGAAATCAATCCTGTTTTAAGTTTATTCCCTTGCTTTATGATTGAGGCTCTAGGGGTGTATTTTGCTGAAAAATGTCTTTTTGATTTTTTGGAAATTCTTTAGATTAATATGCAGCTCTCATTGCAAGGCAAATCTAGACCTGCTTTTATGTTTCCTCTTTCCCCAGGCTGCAACCAGTGCCTACCTCTCCAGGAGAGACGGTCCACTCATTCCTGATTGGGGCTTAATATTTCAGGTCAGACAGCAAAGAATTTGTCAACTCATCATCATTTAGAGCACGTCATACTTTGTCTATTTACATTACAGAATTCATTTATTTGCTTAATATGTCCAATATCTTGGTCTTGACATTTTGTTACTGTCTAATTTTAATTCCTGTTCACACACACACACACACGTGTTACTCACACCCACTGTGTACCATACCATATTCTCACAGTTCTCAACATAGCAAGAAAAGAACCCAGGGTTTTGATTTATTTCTGAGTATAGTTTCAGCGTTTATTTCATTTCATTCAAGGCTTTCCTTCATATCTTTCCTTCTGTTTCAACTTAAAGGGCAGTGGACTTTCCTCTTCTGTTCTAATCACTGGTGTGTTTTCAATTCTCCCCTCTCTCCAATTCTCCTTTCATAGATGCAAACTTGTTTATCTCTGCATTTCAGATGTATTTCCCAAAGGCAGATTTATACCCTTCTCCTCATCCTATGAAAACACAAGGAGATCCAGAATAAAATGAAAATTTCCAAAAACTTCTTTTTTAATACATGTTAGACACCAAACAATTTTTAAACACCTAAACAATAAAAGCTAGCTGCCTGTCAATCTCACAGCATGTGAAGGACACACATTTGTGTTGGCTTTTTTAGAAAGGAAACATCATCATTGTATTTTAGTAGATTGAATGTGGACTGTAATTCACTGGACTGAACAGGACGTGTTAATGACAGAAGATTAGGAACTTTGTTGGTAAGAAATGGGAATGTCTTTCCATAATATTAATTATAATCTAACTAAGTCCAGCTAAACAGCCTTTTGCTCCTCTTAATACTTTAAAAGAAATCTGGACAATATAGATTCCACTGAATTATTGAGAGAGAATATTATAACATTAGATCAGGTGTCAGCACACTGAAGGACGCAGACCGGACCAGGCCTTCCTCCTGCTTTTGTCAGTACAGTTTTGTTGGAACACAGGGCATCCACTTGTTTACATATTGTCTGGCTGCTTTCATGCTATAACAGTAGAATTGAGCAGACTGAAATATTTACCATCTGGTCCATTACAAAAAGCTTGTCAACTTTTTGGTGATATTTTTAAGCCTTTCTTTCCTAAGAAAAGGATGAATTAGTCAGGCTTGTTCTTGGGTCTCAAGGATACACAAATTATAAGAGTTGTGGCTTCAAACTCATCACATCAGGGCAGATTGTGCACAAAATAATGGTCCCTGCCTAGAATTTACAAAGACATTCCATTTTACTTAACCAGTAGAATAAAGTGCTTCTCAAATACAGTAAGCATATAATTTATCATTCCTTTAGAAAGTAAAGGGGGCACTATTAATAATTACGCTGAAACAGTAAGTACAAACTAGAACTGTTTAGGCAAACCAAGATGTATATTCACCCTATAAGGGTACATCAGTGTACCAGATTCAGGAAAATCATAATACAAAAGATAAATACACATGGCTTTAAGTGCAGTTCTTCTACTAAAGCATATTCATATTTAGAACCCTTGTAACTGGAATTTTAGCATAAATGTTAGGAAACAAATGGGCATTTCCAGTTCATATGGGGAGTTACCATAATATCTTTGGACCATCAGAAAATATGTATGCAGTAATCAATACAGCTTTTGAAAAGAAAATTGAGCTTGCAAATTCTTGCTATGATTGCCCACCTGGACAATGAGACAGTAACAGATATAAGTTATCTTGATTATTACTGACACTTTTAGTTGTCTCCGAAATGATTGGCAAGCTATAAAAGAATGGCTTTGACCTTTCTGTCATGCTCTTCAAGGACAATATCCTCAGATTTCCCTGATCCATACTAGCATGGTGTGGAAGGGAGATTGAGAGAACCAAGAGTACAAAGATCCTAAGAGTCATTGTTCAGTTTCAAGATCTTAAACATTTATCCTCTATCTACATGTAAACAACTCTAAAGCAAAAATATTCATCATCCATGACAATTATTCTGCTTTGTTAATATTTTGCAGGAAGATCTCTAATTGAAGATTCATTCTACCCTCAGAAAAGTAACAGAAGATATTGGAAACTGCCACATATATTGGAATCTTTAAAGGTATCCTCTCATATTTCCATTCAAGGTATGTATGGATAAAGAAACTTAATATGTGCCTCTTATATTTGAAAATTCTAATATTATTCGTAACATTTGCATGTTGCTTTATCTTTTACACAATACTTTCAAATATATTCCCCTACCAGATTTTCACAATATACCAATAAGTCAACAATGCAGGATTATTATTATTATCTCTGTTTCTTGTGAATAAAACTAAAGCTCAGAGAGATTAAAGGACTTGTGCAAAGTCACATAGCCAATAATACTACTACCGGTGTTGGTCTAGACCTTTGAACTCCATATCCTAGGCCACTTAACTCAACCATATTGCCTTCTAAATTGCTATGAATTAGTAATGTTATTAATAACTGTGAAAACATAAATGAAAATGAAAATGACCTTGACCTGTTGAAGAAGAGGCCAAAACAAGCATGAAGCTTATTGCAGGCTACTTACAAATACTAAAGGAAAACTATAGGTATTACAGTTAAATGAGAACCATCATTGTGGTTTTAGTATAATCAAAGTCAATAGGGATGAAAAGAAGCTTAATATATAAGTGGTTAATAAATATACAGTAGGCCTGGTGCTATGGCTCATGTCTGTAATCCCAGCACTTTGATAGGCCAAGGTGGGCAGATTTCTTGAGCCCGGGAGTTTGAGACCAGCCTGGGCAACATGGTGAAACCTCATTTCAAAAAAAAAAAAAAAAATAGCTGGCTGTGCTGGCGTATGCCTGTGGTCCCAACTATTTGGGAGGCTGAGGTAGGAGTAGCTGGGACCCAGCCTTGGAGCCTGGGAGGTCAAGGTTGCAGTGAGCTGAGATCATGCAACTGTACTCCAACCTGGGCAACAGAGTGAGACCCTGTTTTGGAAAAAAAAAAAGAAGGAAGGAAGGAAAAGAAAGAAGAAGAGAAAGAAAGAATGAATGAATGAATGAAAGAAAGAAAGAAAGAAAGAAAGAGAAAGAAAGAGAGGAAGGAAGGAAGGAAAGAAAGAAGGAAAAAAGGAAGGAAGAGAAAGAAAGAAAGAAAGAAAGAAAGAAAGAAAGAAAGAAAGAAAGAAAGAAAGAAAGAAAGAAAGAAAGAGAAGGAAAGAAAGAAAGAGAAAAAAGAGAGGAAGGAAGGAAAGAAAGAAGGAAAAAAGGAAGGAAGAGAAAGAAAGAGAAGGAAGAGAGGAAGGAAGGGAGGAAGGAAGGAAAGAAAGAAGGAAAAAAGGAAGGAAGAGAAAGAAAGAAAGAAAGAAAGGAAGGAAGAAAGAGAAAGAAAGAAAGAGAGGAAGGAAGGAAGGAAAGAAAGAAAGAAGGAAGGAAGGAAGGAAAGAAGGAAAGAAGGAAGGAAGAGAAAGAAAAAGAAAGAAAGAAAGAAAGAAAGAAAGAAAGAGAGGAAGGAAGGGAGGAAGGAAGGAAAGAAAGAATTTATTAGTTAGAATTTAAGTATATTTTGTCTGATATTATCTCCTGGGTTTGGCAGCATGTAACAGAAAACATCCACATAACAATGCGTTAAACCAGATTGAAATTTATTTATCCAACAAAGGAAGTCTATATGTAGGCAGCTAAGACCTGCATGGAAACTTAAAGGGTCACCCAAATCCCCTTCAACTTTCTATTCTGCCGTCCCTAATACGTGTTCCACATCCCAGGAGTTCAAGGTGGTAGACCTAGCTACAGCTATAACATCTATGATACAAGCGACAAGAAAAAGGAAGAAAGACAGAAAAGCGGCTTCTCTTAAGGAGACCTCCTAGAAGGTAATACATGATCCTTTGGCTTATATTTGCTGGCAGAACTTTTTCGCATGGCTGAATATAGCTACAGGGGAGACTGGAAGATGTCTTTAGCTGGGTCAACTCAAATTAGAGTCTTGTTACTAGAAGGAAGGGACTCTAAAGGCTAGAAGGAAGGGACTGCTATTTGTAGATTGGAATAGGCAAATAGCAGTCTCTGCCACAATCACCTTATCTAAAAAAAAAAAAAAAAAAAAAAAAAAAAGCTAAAACTTAAAATCCGTTTTAGAGAAAAGGGACAAAATTTTGTTATTGTTTTTCTACTGTGTCAGCCTCTTGACATACATTATGCAACAATCCTTGAGGTAATTTTCATTAGTCCATATGACAAAGAAAAAAATGTAAGTCACAGACAAGTTAAACCATTTGTTTCTGTTTCTATGACTAGTAAATGTGGTGTAGAAGCCCATTTTCTTTCCAGTATGCATCCTTATCTCCTTGGTTATTTTTTTTTAAATTATACTTTTAAGTTCCAGGATACATGTGCAGAACATGCAGGTTTGTTACATAGGTATACACGTGCCATGGTGGTTTGCTGCAATCATCAACCCGTCATCTACATTAGGTATTTCTCCTAATGCTATCCCTCCCCTGGCCCCCTACTCCCCAACAGGCCCTGGTGTGTGATGTTCCCCTCCCTGTGTCCATGTGTTCTCAATGTTCAACTCCCACTTATGAGTGAGAACACACAGTGTTTGGTTTTCTGTTCCTGTGTTAGTTTGCTAAGAATCATGGTTTCCAGCTTCATCCATGTCCTGCAAAGGACATGAACTCATTCTTTTTTATGACTGCATAGTATTCCATAGTGTATATGTGCTACATTTTCTTTATCCAGTCTATCACTGATGGGCATGTGGGTTGGTTCCAAGTCTTTGCTATTGTGAATAGTGCTGCAATAAACATACATGTGCATATGTAGATTGATTTAAAATCCTTTGGGTATATACCTAATAATGGGATTGCTGGGTCAAATGGTATTTCTGGTTCTAGATCCTTGAGGAATTGCCACAGGGTCTTCCACAATGGTTGAACTAATTTACACTCCCACCAACAGGGTAAAGGCGTTCCTATTTCTTCACATCCTCACCAGCATCTGTTGTTTCATGACTTTTTAATGATCGCCATTCTAACTGGCATGGGATGGTATCTCATTGTGGTTTTCATTTGCATTTCTCTAATGACCAGTGAGGATGAGCTTTTTTTCATATGTGTATTGGCCGCATAAATGTCTTCTTTTGAGAAGTGTCTGTTCATATCATTTGCCCACTTTTTGATGGGGTTGTTTTTTTCTTATAAATTTGTTTAAGTTGCTTGTAGATTCTGGATATTAGCCCTTTGTCAGATGGGTAGATTGCAAAAATTTTCTCCCATTCTGTAGGTTGCCTGTTCACTCTGATGATAGTTTCTTTTCCCTAGTTATTTTTAATGGAAAATTAGTCAAATAGAAAAAGAAATTGAGGGAAACTTAATTGCTTGGTCAAGAAAATAGGATTTAGAAATGGTATGCATTCATTCCTTTATTCATTCATTTAGGTAACTTTAATGGCTCCTACAAGTAGAGAGTTGTTTGCGTTGTTGTTGTTGTTTTTTTTTTTTTTTTTTTTTTTTTTTTTGAGACAGAGTTTCGCTCTTGTTGCCCAGGCTGGAGTACAATGGCGCGATTTCGGCTCACCGCAACCTCCACCTCCCAAGTTTAAGCCGTTCTCCTGACTCAGCCTCCTGAGTAACTGGGATTACAGGCATGCACCACCACGCCCAGCTAATTTTGTATTTTATTAGAGGCTGGGTTTCTCCTTGTTGGTCAGGCTGATCTCAAACTCCTGACCTCAGGAGATCCGCCCACCTCGGCTTCCCAACGTGCTGGGATTACAGCATGACCCACAGTGCCCGGTGAGTTGTTTGCTTTTTAGCTGAAGCCAAAATATTAATAAATAAGAATCAGAATGTTTGAGTCAGAGGGGTTTGCAAATCTTCTAGTCAGACTACCTCCTTAAAATGAAAATGAGGTCTGGTATGATAAAGTCATTGTATTTTATTTCTCAAAAGAACAAAGGACAGGAAATAGATCTCTCTTTAGAATAAAAGAATTGTGTCCCAGGATCCTGTGATATAAAATGTATCACTGAGGGAGGTCATGAAATCTCAAATCCTGGATGTTTTTAAGAAATTGGAAAAGTACTGGTTCTAGAGAATTTCCCATTTTCTTGGATCAGATAACTGCTTCAGACCAATCCCAGTTCTGTGATGCCAGGAATGCAGGGATTTTATTGGGATAAATGGTGCTGTTCTGCATCTGCAATGGTACTAAACTTCACTTGGGTTTAAACCAGGGCTTAGCATCTTCAAGCACATGATTAGAAATATATTTTCAAATAGAAAAAGATTAAAGTGGGAATTATTTCTTATCTTGTTTATAAAAATAGATTTCTGGAAGTAAGAAAACTACATTATATGTTTAGAATTTCATTCATGAGGGAGTTTTCTGCCTTCTCCCTTTCTCTGTTTGGCTCTGCTTTCAAGCATTTAATTACAAAAGTTTTATTTTACTATAGTTATCACAGTTGTTCGATTTAGACAGAAGTTGATGATCCTGTGTGTAATTCCATGGCCCTGGGCATCCCATTACTATAGAAATCATCTCTGGAGTTGGCAGTTTACCAAACTGACTTTCTACCAAGAAAGGCAGAGCAGAGGTGGTAATAGCAAACTGTCGCAGTGGTAGAAGCAGCAGCTGCTCTGAAAGCAGCAGAAATGGTATGCTGAAAGAGTGGAAATTCAATCTATATATTTATACTAATGGGACATAAGTAGGCCCATGCCAAACATAGAGTCAAACTTTTTCCATTATTCAAAATAGGGTGTGATACACAGATGCCATGATTGGTATCTAATTAATATGTTTTTAAGGAATCCAATTCTATCCCGGTGTTCCTATTTATTCAATTCAATTGTTTTTAATTGTTCTGGCATTGTCCACTTCACTGAATAAAAGTGGAAGAAAGGAAGGAAGGAAGGAAGGAAGGAAGGAAGGAAGGAAGGAAGGAAGAGAGGGAGGGAGGGAAGGAGGGAGAGAGGGAAGGAAGATGGGTCAGGGATCAGAAAATGTTATACTGTTGCCCCAAAACATAGTGCTTTGATGTGAAGCAGCTTCAAGGTCTCTCTGACTTTCCCCCCACCCCTCCTGTCGCTTAATCCTCTGTTTCTCCCAAAGCGCAGGATGAAGTTGTTCTCTGAAGTTTCTTTATCAACCTAGAAGCTAGAGTTGCCAAAGAGGAACACAATTGCCTTTAATCCCCTCCCTGAAGTGTCATTAACCAGAGAAGATTAAAATTCATATCACAGAGGAAGAGATTGAAAATTAAACATTATACTTGGATCCCAGACAATCTTTGTCCTGAACCATCGTCTGCTATTGGTCCCATCTAATTTCCAAAGAAAATTATTTTCTAGCCATTATCTGAGCATTGGGCCCATTCAATTCCCCCTAAAAAACATTTATTATCCCTCAGATTGCCACATTTCCCCCATCTGCCCTTCCCCTGTGAAGAAGAGTGTATAAGCATCTCTACCTGACTGGGTTATTGGGTCATACTTCTGTTATTTCCCTGGGCCATGCAGGTTAAAATAAATTTGTATGTATACAATTTGCTTCTATTAATCTGCCTTTGTCAGTTTTCAGTGAGACTTCAGGGGTGGGGTAAGTTTTCCCTTGGCCCCCACAGAAGGAAGAAACAAAAGAAGAAAGTAAGGAAGGAAAGAAGAAATGAAGGAGAAAAGAAAAATGAAGGACAGAAGAACTACAAAAACGTGTAACCTGACTTTTTGATTTGCTGTATTTTTACTGAAGTGAATACTTTTGTTTTTCTTCCTTAAAACTGTTAATTAAAAACCTTGCTCCTCAGCTAGAATCACACAGGAAATAAAAGTGGGTGTGCCTAGAAACAGAGGACTGGTACCTTGAATTTTGTAGACAAAAGTGGTCCCCTCAAGCTCTCCTCACTTGTTCAGGGAACTTGAAGGGACAAGTGAGATGAACTTCTTCTCACTATGCTCTCAGTTTGATTTTCTATGCTTTCAGTTTGATTTTCCTATTTCCCATCTTCCTGCCTTCAGGGCAAGTGTAGAAAGATGGTTGGGACCATGACAATGCCAAATTGCAAGAGTCTGAGTTTAACAAGATTTGAAAATTTGAGTTTATGACAGGTGACATCAGCTTATAAAATCTGTGTTTCTTATTTTCAAATTACACTCATCGAGAAAGATATTGGCATCACAAGACATTGAAAAAAGTATATTTGATTCATTTAAAATAAGAAAAAAATGCAATCCAGGCATTTTTGTAAACATTCCTTTTACATTTGGTAAAACGCTTTGAGCCCGTGTCCTGAGATGAAAAAACTGGAAGCCATTTACTTTTTCATCTTAGATGAGTAATAAAATATGGCAGTTAAGTAAGATGCCGATATTTATTTTAATTCCGGTCCAATATTGTTGGGTACAAGACAAAGATGTTAAAAATTGACAGAAGGATTATGTATCTTACCACCCTCTCCCAGCTATTTCCAAGTAAAGTTTGGTGTTCCCGAAGCCCTCATCATTTTTCCTTACTTCCTAAGAAAAGGCAGAATCCCTCTTTCAGTAGGTCAACATTCTGAGGTTTCACAAGACCTCTGCTTTTAACATGTTTGTTTTTATATTTTGGGAAAAATGCTACACAAAATAAAATATTGAACCATTCTCAAATCTCCTTACTTTTCTGTTTCTTCTCTTGCATTTTATCCCAGTGTGGATTAAGTAAGCAAAAACATTAGGGAGATGGTGTTACCCAACTGAAAGGAAAGCTAATGGGGACCGTGTTCTCATATTACCAGAGGTTAGCAGAGAGCTACTTTAATATGACAGCTAATATAACTCATTGATGTGATTACTCAAAAAGAAGAATGCCATTGGTGTCTAGTTACATCCCAGAGGTTACAATTAGATAGGCCAGATGGATGGGGTCCAGTGAGACAGGCTGACAAACCTGCAGACAGGTCAGCAGGGACACGACTGGGGCAAGGTGGACTTCATGAATCAGGCAAAAGAAAAGGTGCCCTAATTAATTATAGGCTTTTACAAATGCTGATGTTCTTAAATAAAACCCAGAGAAAAAGGACTAGCTTTGGGGTCTATTTGCCAACTCCAAGCCAAGCATTTTGAATAAGCAGTTTTCTATAATGGATGATGACTATTGACTGTTAAAGTCATCTCAGGTTGACTTTAAAAATAATACACTTGAAAGCCAAAGCCTCCTAAGAAAAATAGGTTACTATTCTTTGAGCAAGTCTTGTGGTTATAAAATTACCTCTTCCATCAGCAAACATAATGTAGTCCGAGATACAGAGAATGGTAGGGCCGAAAGGGACCTTAAGCTTCAACTTGTCTGAACCCTTTATTATATATATTAGACAATCCCATCAGATGGGGTCCCCTCAGGAAATAAAAGGTGCATTTGAAAAGTTTAACTAAACAGAGTCTTTTGAAGGGACTATTTACTGAGATTTGGGCAGAGTTAAGGATGTTGAAGCTCTCTGGGACCAGCCATAGTGGAAAGTTCTTGCCACGCCTCAGCTGAAGGTGCAAAACAGGGAGCTAGAACCCCGCAACAGCTGAAGCTGTGGGCAGGAGTCACCTAACAGAAGTGGAGGCCATAGAGGAATACAGCCACTGCCACACCACAGCCCCGCAGAGAAGGATTGTGTTGTGTGTCTGTGTGCCCGTGCGTGCATGTGTGTGTGTATGTGCGTGAGAGAGAGAGAGTGTGTGTGTGTATGCAAAGGTAAGGGGGTGGTATCTCCCCAACTTCTCTCCTCAAACCCTCTGATCTCCTGTTGGAGGACTCCCTTCCACCAAACCCAAGGAGAAGCCAGAGAATAAGGAGGGCACCACAGAGATGGGTTCCTGGGAGGAGAATAAAGCTGGTGGAAGATCAACAGAGAATCACCAGCACAGACGCTGCAGCCAAACAGGAGAAATTATTCTCAAAGGCTAGTTAGTATAGGGCTAGGACTGGGATCTGGTCTTTGGAATCTTACACTGGAAGCTTTTTGCATTTTAATGACCAGAATTTCCAAAACTAAAAATGAGTTGCAAAAAATATCAGATACTCTTCTCTGGGATGCTCTTCCTGAATGTAGCAAATCTGGGAAAAGCCTGGCTTCTCTAATGGCAGATGTTTGAAGCTCAGGGTTGAGAGGACTACAGGGTATGAGCTCCTCAGACCCCAGAGCCTCTACAGCAGCTGGCGCAGCAGAGCCAAGCACATGGTGGCTGTCAGTAGCATGTGGATGTGAGTGTCAAGCTGTGGATGAATGAAACACCTTTTACAAACCACCCACACATACTGCAATCTCCAAATAAGCACGTGCCCTTCTGTGTGGTTGTATGGGAGACCAACATTGCTACACTGATTCTGCTATTTCTCAAGTCACTTTTGAACTTCTTGGAAATGATCTTTGGAGCCAAACTATGTGTCACAGAAGAAACTCAGTGTCTCAAGAGGTTACTCATCAGTTGTATTGTTTCTTATTTTTGCTAGATTTTCTAGCCAACTTTAATATTATTTTTCAAACTTGATACAAAATGTGATAGAGTCCAAATATCAAACCCACTCTCAGAATACAAAGATTTATCACACTTGAAATGGATCAAAAGCCTAACAGCAAGCTCAAAGGTAGTATATTAGTTATAGTTCTCCAGAAAACAGAACCAATAGGAGATATAAAATGAGGAATTGGCTTATGTGATTACAGAGGCTGAGTACCACAATCTGCTGTCTGCAAGCTAGAGATTCAGGAAAGTTGGTGATGTAATTTAGTCTAAGTTCGAAGGTCTGAGACCTGGAGAGCTGATGGTTTAAATCCCATCCGAAGGCAAGAGAAGATGAAAGAAGATGTTCCAGCACAAGTGGCAAGATGAAAGGGGCAAATTCTTCCTTCCTCCATCTTTTAATTCTGTTTAGGCCCTTCACAGATTGAATAATGCTCCCCTCCACCCGCCCCCACAACACACATACACTCTGGTGAGGCCGATCTGTTTTACAGAGTCCACTGATTCAAATGCTAATCTCATCCAGAAACACCTTCATAAACACACTCAGAAATAATGTTTAATCTGAACACCCCATGGCCTAGTCAAGTTGACACATAAAATTAACCATCACAAGCAGTGTACCAAGTGGAAGCTCAAAAGTTGTTGAACAATGGCAGCCTTTTGAGAATAATTAAATAATTTTCTCTTAAAGTGTCAGAGTTGGGATGGAAAAGGTTAATTTGATTATGGTCAGCCTCATATTGTGTTTGAAAATATGTCACTTAATATTAGGTAATACATGAAATGGCAGCATTTATCTGAGAAGACAATTATAGCTATGTAAAATATTATATATGCACGTTGAGAAGTAGAATTATTAGTGGTGTTATGGGATTTTCTTTTCTCTTTTGGAAATATCTGTTATTGTTACCATGGTTTGTGCATTACAGATGATCCTCAACTTAAGATAGGGCTACTTCATTTGAAGTTGGAAATATCCTGTCAAAAATGCACTTTTGACTTAGGATATTTTCAACATATGATGGGTTTCATCCAGATATTGTCTCATCATAAGTCAAGGAGCATACAGAATGCTATGGAAAAAAATCATAAGTCGAATTATCGTTAAGTTGGAAACCATCTGTATTTACAATTATAAAACCATAAAATATAGACACATTGTTTTGTGGAAATATTTTATAAATGCAGTGAAGGGAGATGAAACACAGGATGAAACGTGACCACATGGACATAGCACATGTGTAAAAGCTGCACATGTAATGCTTGTACTTTGCTCAAATACAGACATATCCTATTCTCATTGATTTTAGATCAATAAATGTGGCATATATTTTGCTTTTAATACATCCCTCCACCCCATACAACCCTCCTTATGAAACAATGGAGAAAAAGATGCTTGAGATCTTCGTTTTTGTTTTTGTTTTTTTGAGATGGAGTCTCACTCTGTTGCCCAGGCTGGAGTACAGCGACGCAATCTCGGCTCACTGCAACCTCCGCCTCCCATGTTCAAGTGATTCTTCTGCCTCAACCTCCCGAGTAGCTGGAATTACAGGCGTGCACCACCATACCCAGTTAATTTTTGCATTTTTAGTAGAGACCGGGTTTCACCGTGTTGGCCAGGCTGGTCTCAAACTCCTGACCTCAGGCAATCCGCCTGCCTTTGCCTCCAAAAGTGCTGGGATTACAGGCGTGAGCCACCGTGCCTGGCTGAGATCTTTGGAAAGGGTTCTTGCACAATGAGAACAGATTACAGACAAAATGATTTGGAAGAGAGAATAAATTGAAAAGTTGGAATGGACATTGATTAGTTAAACTTCGACATGGGACTTAACATGTAGTCACAGTCCCTGGAAACCCAATAAATTTGATAGTATTTACGAGTTAGTATGCTTTCTTTATTACTACATGTTGATTTTTGTCAACATCAGGACTATCTGCTTCCTAGAATAATTACTATTACCATATGCATAAAGTTTAGAATTTTAGAAAATTGGTGATGGGGTATAGGGAACACAAAAGGAAAGCAGGGAAAGGATTTTAATGTTACTTAAGAGATACTTCTTGATTTCTTAAATGTAACCACATTTACTTGTTTGGGGAGGGAGGAGGTGATAGATCCATACTGCAGTTTTATCACCTGTCTCCAGCAAGTTTTGCACTTCATTAAATTGCTTAGGGTTGTACTAGCGATCCCTCTAACACATAACTCGGAGATGTAGATATCAGTTTTATTGTTTTCTCATTTCCAAAGAAAAAAAAGAGCTCAGAAAGTTTAATGTGCTTGCGTTCCTTCTACAAGCAGATGCTGCTGGAGTTTTTTGTTTTTCATTTTTGGATTTTTTTTTAAGACTCTTATAGGTTTGTTTTAAAAACCATGTGTAGCCTGACCTCCTAACTCAAACATTTGGACAGTCTACAAAATTGAAACATCCAATTTCCCCATATCAGCCAGATTAAGGCAAATCAAATACCTGTTTACAGTGCAAATGTAGAAATACCAGTTAAAGCCAGTTATTCAATGTGACCCTCTGCTGAGACATCCTGTAACCTGTCCTATGTCAGTCCTTCAGTCTTCCCCACTTACATAGAGCTGCTGGAACTTGAGCTTTGGAACAGGTAGTTCAGTGAGAAGAGATTTGCTACAATAACATTAAGTGTAGCTCATGCCTACATGAGGTCAAGTAGAAAAAGATGAATGTGTTTAATAATTAAATTTCAGGTGATAAATCCTTGGCAGATACCGGCATTGACTTTTGAAAAGCAAATGTAAATGCTCATCTCTGGTTGAACAGATGAAGTAGACCATGGCCATGGCATGGAGGAGGAGGAGCATGCATGGCTCCATGCTGGCCACACCTGGGTCTAATCCTCAAACTACTGCTCACTCAGTACTCTTGAGCACAGAATTCCTCTGAGTCTGATTTTCTTCATCCATAAATATGGGAATAATAATAACACCATAATAACACAGAAACATTATGAGGCTCAAACAAGATAGTTCATGTGAACTTCCTAGTGCATAACCATTTCTGAATAAATAATAAACAATGTTTCTGTTCTTTTAGGTTTCAGGACTAAGTTATTACACACACAGGGAAAATCTGCCCAAATAGTTTTCCAATTGGGCTTCTCAGCTACTCCCTGGATAACTATTGCTACAACCTGCTTAGAACTCATTTTGCTGTTTTCTGTATTTCAGGCCAAGCTGGGTACAGGGAAACTCAATTGTCTTTTAGAATAGTGTTAAAAGTTAGCAGCAGCTTCCAAAATGTGGGTGCAGGTAAAATCAAAATGATGAATCCCCTGAGAGCACCTGGGTGGAGGTGTGGGTGTGTATGTCCAGGGTAGGATCCAGTTCTGGGGTAAAACCATTCAGTGCTTTCCCCCTAGGGAAGCTGTGCCCATGGCACTAGCTGGAGCAAAATCCAGGGAACTGGAGCAGGCCTGGAGATGGTCATTCAAGAATCATCTCGGTTAGGATGAAGCCATGAGAGAGGCATTCGTTACTTTCTTGGAGGATGAAATTGTCCTGGGACAAGAGCAGAGAACTAAATCCACCCCTAGGACTTTTCACACTTAAGTAGCTCAATTTACCCTCTTACATTTTGAGTTGCCTAATATGTCACACATTTCCCAGGCATTAAAACCTAGGTATTCCAGTATGGGAAGTGTATTACCAACATATATGTGAATAAAAGCTCTCACCACTCTTTCATGTAACTCATTTTTGTATTCAAAGAGGAATTTGATGAGTTATTGAACAAAGCCTCAGGAATGGTTTTCAAAGGACTAGGACTTGGATCCCTTCACTGCTACCTACTAGTCATGGACTGTCAGGCATCGGTTGACATCTTGAGCCTCAGTTTTCTTATCTAGTTTCTTATCTAACAGTATGAGGTCATGAGGAGTACATAAATTATCATAATCTGAAGTGCACTGAGTTTAATAGGCACTCAATAAATGTATAATAACATTGATAAGCCAGTCCTCATGCCCTGCCCATTGATGGAAAATGCTGATAACAATAATGATATCCTGTACTTGAACCGTCAGCTTGGGTGCTTTGTGTGAGAGAGCAAACCAAAACAACAGACAAAGTAACTAACAACTAACTGCCTAAAACCTGACTTTTCCTTTTCTTGGAAAAGGGAGAAAGTCCCTGTCCTTCCCCCTTCTCCCAGAGCCTGTATTTGTGCTCACGCACCCAGTATCCTCATCACTAGTGGCTTCTTCTTTTGCATGACTCTACATCCCAATCTCCTTCATGTGGGTGGGATATTTATTTATTATGTCCTTTTCTCAAAAGTTCAGCAACAATCCGAGTACATATCCATGACCTCTTCTGATTTATTAATAAATAAATGCATATTAAGGGCCCTTGACTTTGCATATTAAGCGCCAACTCTTTGTCTTCACTGAGAGCAAAATTTGCCCTTAATATACATTTATTTATAAGACAGGGTCACAGTCAGGGAGCCAACAGATGCTGAATAGCATCTGAACACACATACAAAGTGAATTAAATACAGATGATGCTGAGGTGGGAGGAGGTGCTCTCTATGGCAGAGTGGTCAGGAGGCTTCTGTTCCACTGGATAACCTTATGAAGAGCCTCTCCTGCCAGGTCAGCTTTAAAGAAAAGCAAAGTCTCAGTTCATGGGATTGCCTTAACAACAAGTTCATTCTGCATCCTGGATCTCTAGCTTCTGGATGGTCCCAAGAAGATAGAACCAAACCTCAAGAACAGTCTATCTTGTTCCACAAATCAGAGACAACGGCTTGGTTCCTTATTTTCCTATCTTTCATGGAGAAATGCTTGTGTCTTCCACATGTTTTGCATATAGCAAAATTTACCCACTTACTTTATTTCCATCTTATCCCCACACTGGATTTTACTGCTGTCACATTGTTATTAAATCACTGTGGAGTTTGCTACATTAGAGCTAAGGAGGAAATGGATTACAATGTAGACGACAGCCTTGCAATTTCCAACAGGAGCTACCTGAATGAACACATTGTTTCATTCTATTTCTCTGGAAAGATCACACATTATAACCACTATTCACAGTGTACTGTGTAAAATGATCTTTGTTTTCTACAATAGATACTGTGTCATTTAATTAATTTAGACTAAAGAAAAGCAATCAACATTCAGTAACAACATCCCCTTAGGGGATATAAATGAAAAATTTTTCATACCCCACACAGCAGTTAGAGCAAAGGAGGTGCTGATATTTATTTATGAACATCAGTGCTCATAGTTGTAAGCAACAGAACTCTGGCTGATTTCAGCTGAGAAGCATCATGTATGAAAAGAATATTGAATATTTCACAGATTACAATAAGGGCTGGAGAAAGATACTTCAGGCTAAGCAGTCACAATCATGCCAAGAGCAGGCCTGATGAGAAAAACCCTCACTACATTCATCAAGCATGAGATGATGCCACTTAAGACACAGCCACTGCAGCATCTGGAACTTGGTCACCTGCAGCTATCAAGTACTATCAGCACCTGAGAAAGTGTCTACATAGTGTCTGCTTCTTTGACTTCTGATTCTGTCTGCTGTAGTTGAGTTTGATTCTTGGAGGCCGGGTCATGAGCTCATGCCCTCTCCACCAGAGAGTAGGGAAAGCAAAAACATGGCAGTTTCCGCTTTTGTAGTTGGGATGGGGTCTACCTGTTTCTGAAACTCAAAGGTATGGACATCCCCAAGTGCATGAAGCACTGCACAGAATTTTTGTAAAAAGACAAATGCCCCCTCAAATCAGCATTGCCAGGAATTGGACCTCCAATACCCTCAACCTCCCAATCATACCTACAGAAGCATGTCAGGCCCTTCCCTTGTGCTAAACAGGTAACCCAGCATCCTGGCCTTCCTTGGAGAAAAGAATGAATTACCACTGGTAAGAATGAATGCAAGAAGACATATTTTCACCCCAATACTGTACTTTCCCCCAATACTGCAGCAAACTTAGCTGCATAAAATCTGGCGCTCTCATGTTAGAATTCTTTTATGAGTTGGCCTTGATCAGATTTTAAATTTGGTGAAATGTCCTATTTTGTGCCTTTGTCTTTACTTACTGAGAACAACATGTTCTTTTTGATGGGCCCAGGAGACTAAAGACTTGGATTTGCAACCATGGTTTGAAAGAAAATGAAGAAAATGTGATTCCTTTTGGAATATTCATTTGACCATGAGAACCCCAACAACAACTGTTTTGGAACAACAGTGGTATAAAAAATCAGTACAGGGTAAAGAAAAATACTGGTAGTGGATAAAAGAACCAGATACTTTACCAGGCATTTACAGAGCTCAAGTCCAAGATTCCAAGACAGGATATAATCAAATAAATAGCTGCCTTTTCTGTAATTGCATTTTAAAATCTCATTCCATCCACACAAATTTCCCCTCTACTGTCTGATGCATGCTTGGGTTGATACGGCTTTTTTATTAAGACAGATTTATTGGTCAAAGTTTTAATTTTAATTCCCAGGTTTATTTAAAAGAAGGCAGTTTCACAACCCAGTTGTTCTGGATATTTATGAAAGATGAGGCAAAGAAGCTGAGATAGCCAGGAGAAAAAAAAAAAAAAAACTCTGCAGTTTAGCATTCTTGTCCCTGTAGGATCCTTTCTTATATTATGGAAATTTCTGCAGACCTTAGGCCATGAGTATTGAACAGATCTCACCTTCCACAGCTTCTCATTGACCTACAGCACAATATAGGGTTTTTTGAACATAAAAGAATCATTGACAACCTCTCTATTACTCTAAGAAATTGTTTACCCATGTGATAAAGAAGCCTCTCAAACTTCCTTAATTAAAAGTATGTTACATCGATGACCCACCTTCCTGGTGGAGAAACTGAAATCCACCCAGCCTCATTCTCCCCTACCAATTAGATCACTTTCTCTGTTTGCATCTTCTATCCTATTAGCTCTGGGGTATCATAAGGATGATTTACTTCTGCATTCCATGCTGCTGAGTCAAAGAACAGATTGCCCAGGGTCTTGAACATCTCTGGGTAATTGAAGCTTTTGCCTTTGGGGTTATTACTTTGTAATCACACTATATGAGGAGTTTGGGTGAGGAAAGCACTGAAAGTATGTCTGCCTAATTTGTCTGTCCTGCTCATTTCAGCCTACTAAACTGGGTGGTGACTAATTTCAGGAAAAAAAAAAAAAAAAAAGCAGACTTCAGTTACCCCTCCTTTTATGATGCTGTCTGGATAGATGTGCCCACATGATTTCAATGTTCTTGCAT
Source organism: Mandrillus leucophaeus (assembly GCF_000951045.1). Taxonomy (NCBI): domain Eukaryota; kingdom Metazoa; phylum Chordata; class Mammalia; order Primates; family Cercopithecidae; genus Mandrillus; species Mandrillus leucophaeus. Next base: position 244,007 of record NW_012101660.1, on the reverse strand, counting down.
CTGATAACATTAATGTATTTAAGATGGACAGAAGCAAGAAAAGAGGTCAAAGGAACAAGAAAAGAAGAAGACATCCTGCTGAGTCTGTCCTTACAGTAGTAATGATCATTTTGCAGAGATGTGTGGGTTTTTCACAAGAGTCAACCAGAGCAGAGCTTTGATACCACTCAAAATTTACATGGTTGCTTTAATTTGAAAACAATTAAGAAACAAAAGAGAGAAAGAAGGCAAGCAAGGAAGTAGCAGTTCTGTGGATAACACTACGTTTCTAACTACTAGTGGCATCCCCGTTGTTTCTCTTTTTTAAAAAAGCATTCAAAATTCAGTAAACTACAATTTAATGTATTACAGCTTTTAAAGAGAAATTTCTTTACACATGGCAACATATAAGGAAAAAATGTTGATTGAATTATTGTATACATTAACTAATAAAGTTAGTTAACAAAGGTACGTTTTAATCATATATAACAATGCATCTTTTTCTTATCTTTATAAAAGCCTTATAACTGAACATCTCTTTTGTATAAGACCAAATTGAAAAATGAAAAGCAAACTGTTAAATTAGCCATCCAATCAACACCAAACTTCTGAGTATTTTCTCCAATCACGTAGATTTTATTCACTCCCTCAACATTTAACGAAATGACTTCTGTACTAGAAATTATGCTGCATAGGGGTGGGGGATTCACAATGAGGAATGTATAATCCCTGAACCTCAAGAGCTCAGTCTAGAGAGTTTGTGTATATTAGTTTTCTAGTGCTGCTGTAAGGAAACAGCATAAACTATGTGGCTCAAAAAATAGAAATGTATTCACACACAGTTCTGGAGAATAGAAGTGTTAAATCAAGGTGTGGATAGGCTTGGCTTATTCTCTGTGGTTCAGAGGGAAATCTGTTCTCCTAGATTCTGGTGTTTTCTGACAGTCCTTGCATATCTTGGTTTATAGCAGCAAAACTCCAATCTCCACCTCTGTCATTACATGGTCTCCTTCACTGCATGTGTTGGTGTCCAAATTTTCCTCTTCTTATGAGGATACGGATCATCATATTTAGGAATCACTCTAATCTAGTATGACTTTTTCTCAAATTCATTATATCTGCAAATACCCTATTTCCGAATAAGGTCACATTCTGAGTTACTGAAGTTAGGAATTCAGCATATCTTTCTAGGAGCAGACACAATTCCACCCATAACACTATCCAACAAGATCCTACACAGAGGTTAGGAGATCTTGACTGAAAGAGCCTGGAGATGTACCACCAGTGTCCAGGGACTGCAGAAAACATTACAAGTGACCTGTCACAGACAGTGCAGGGAAATGGAAGATGGAGGATGGCTTCAACCATCTGTCCTAGCAGAATGAACCAATACCATTATAGAAGCCAGTCAAGTAACCCCTTTCCTGCTAGGCCACCAAACCTATCAGAGTAGGGAAATAGATAAGTGGACCACAGGCTTACAAGATCCATCTACATGAAGAGAGAAGACATAACCTGAAATAAAGTTCAGAGTTTTCGTTATTAGTTAGGACTGAACATATTTATTATTGGCCTGAAGCTTTTTGACGACTAAAGTGACCAGAAGATGTGTTAGTCAAAAGTAACCAGAAAAGGCATGGACCTGCTTGATTTTCATCTAAGGAGGTGGCAGGGGAAAGAACTATCCTACAGACTGGGTAGGCAAGGCAGTCATGAGGAAAGAATAAAGTTGCTTTCAGTTGTACCCGACAGAACCCAGCTTGTTCCTCACATGGCTTAAAACAAAAATGGGTGTTTGGGTAAAGAGGCTGTGATGTAGCCTGTGTTAAAAGAATCAACCATTAGGCTGAGACAACTCCAGTGCCTTGGGTTCCCTACATAAGCAAACCAAAACCCATCTCAATAGAAGCAGTAAAATGAATTTAAGCTTAACCAATCAGAAACCTCCAACTAGAGACTTTACCAATCAGAAACTGACAGCTAACCTCTAACTAGGGACTTTCCACCAGATCATACCCAAATAAGGCAAATGCCTATTTATAGCCAATCAAGTACTACAGTCTCTCCTTATTTGTAGGAGATTGGTTTTAGGACCCCCATGGATATCAAAATCCAAGGATGCTCAAGTATCTTGCATAATTTATTTGCACCTGACCTGTGCATATCCTCCTGTATACTCAGATTATCAGTAGATTACTTATAATAACTAATACAATGTCTATGCATCACTTCATTTGAGTGAATTCAACGGAATACTCTGTGCATAACACATTCAAGCTTTGCTTTTTGGAACTTTGTGCAATTTTTTTTTTCCTGGATATCTGTGGTTGGTTGAACCTGCGATGCAAAGCCCATGAATACAAATGGCTGACTGTAATTACTTTGCTACAGTGTATAGGCTACAAAAGCCCACTGCTTATGCTGTTAAACACAACTGTCTGAACCTCTTCTGGTTTTGAGTGTTACCTGATTCCTTTAATGCTCAAATAACTCTGTTAAATTTATTTTGTCTATATAGTTTTTCTTTCAATTCCTGAGACAGAGATGCATTTACATGCATCCATCCCCCCAAGACTCTCCAAATTCTGTAGCTCTTGAGAACATCTAAAAAAGTTCCTAAAACCACTGGAGATAGGCTTGGAAGGCAGTTGAGGTTTGAGAGCCATATGTTCAACTCTGATAGGGGCAAGTCAAGGTTGTTCTTACTGTGTTCCAGGCTTTGCAGGTTCCCCATGCACTATAGACCTAATGCTAGACTAGCCTGAGCCTCAGAAGACTGGCAGCTCAAAGGGCCATATCAAAGGTATGGAAGGCAGGTAGGAGGCAGGGTGGGTCCCATGGAGCTGACCTGCAAGGGTATCCCTCTCTCTGCCTGTGACAGTTCAGTGACAGAAAAATCTTCCTATGTTGACAGTTCAGTGATAGCAGGCCCCAAGTTATATCAGCTAGGAACATCTGCTCCAGAAGTTAAGACTGGCCTTGGAAAAAAGGTGAAACAAGAGACATAATCCCTAGCTCAGTGGTAGTGGAGGTGATTGAGGAGGGCTTAAGGATAAAATGTCTCAGTCCAAAGTCAGAGCAATGATTTGTAGTCTGGCATTCATCCTCTAAATGGATTGGAGGAGGAATTTTGAGTTAAATCTATTATCTACCCCCAAGGAGTCAATTAGAAGGAACTGAGTTACTTGATGATTAAGAGTTTTCTCCATATTGAGTCAATGGTGCTGGGATAACTGGCTAGTCATATGCAACAGACTGAAGCTGAACTTTTTCCTTATACCATATACAAGAATTAACTCAAGATAGAATAAAGAATTAAATGTAAAACCCAAAACTATAAAAACCCCAGAAGACAACCTAGGAAATACCATCCTGGACAAAGGAACGGGCAAAGATTTCATGACAAAGACACCAAAAGCAATTGCAACAAAAGCAAAAATTCACAAGTGGACTCTAATTAAACTTAGGAGCTTCTGCACAGCCAAAGAAACTATCAACAGAGTAAATAAACAACCTACACAATGTGAGAAAATATGTGCAAACTATGCATCCGACAAAGGTCTAATATCCAGCCTCTATAAGGAACTTAAATTTACAAGAGAAAACAAACAACCCCACTAAAAAGTGGGCAAAGGACATGAACAGACACTTCTCAAAAGAAGATATACATGCAACCAACAAGCGTATGAGAAAAAGCTTAGTATCACTGATCGTTAGAGAAATGCAAATCAAAACCACAACAAGATACTATCTCACACTAGTCAGAATGCCTATTGCTAAAACGTCAAAAAGTAACAGATGCTGGTGAGGTTGTGGAGAAAAGGGAACACTTATACATGATTGGTGGGAGTGTAAATTAGTTCAACCATTGTGGAAAGCACTGTGGTGATTCCTCAAAGAGCTAAAAGCAGAACTACCATTTGACCCAGCAATTTCATTACTGGGTATATACCCAGAGGGTATATACCCAGAGTGATAGCAGCCCCCAAGTTATATCATGTTTCTACAATACAAAATTAAGTGCATTATCTGCTCAAAAGCTCTAGCAAACTGTTATTTTAAGTTATATCATATTAATATGCTATAGAGGAGGCAGTAAGGATAACAGGTGGCTAAACTTTCCCTGCTTTCGGTGTTGGAGCATGGAAGTCTATTTTTAGTACCCCGGAAAACACCATTGCAATGGACTGAATGTGCGAATGTGTGTCCCCTCAAAATGTGTATGTTGAAAACCTAATCACCAGTGCGATGGCATTAGTAAGTGGGAACTTTGGGAGGTAATTAGTTCATAAGGGTGGATGCCTCATCAATGGAGTTAGTGACCTTATAAAGAGACCCAAGAGAATTCTCTTGCCCTCTTTCCACTATGTAAGGACACAGTGAAATAACCATCTATGGACTAGGAAATGGGCTCTCACCAGACACCATGTCTTCCAGAACCTCAATCTTGGATTTCCCAGCCTGCAGACATGTAAAAAGTAAGTGCTTATTGTTTACACCACCCAGTCAGTGTATGATATTCTGTTATAGCAGCCTGAACTGACCAAGGCAACAATACAATTGGTTTACTGTAACAACAATAAACAGATTTACTGGCACTTGGCTCCCAACTGGTGTTAAGTATGTGGAAATGCAAATATGAGATTTTAATTTATTGATGTAAAATCAATAATTTTACATCAATTATTCAGAGAAGGAAGCCCTGGAATTTTCCAGTTGCTGGTTTCCAGGTTTACCATTTTCAATGATGCACTTCACTAGCATGAAAATGCTCATATTTTGAATAACAAAATTAAACTCAATAGCTAAAACGTATGTAATGTTTAGTAAGTGCCAGGCAGTATTCTAAAGACTTTATATACAATAACTTGTCTAGACTTTACGCCAACCCTATGTTAATTACTATTATTGTCCCCACTTTACATATAAGAAACTGAGGCACAGAAAGTTTAGAAAACTTACCCAAGTCATGTACCTAATAAATGGTATCCCTGGGAATCATACAGATAATATGATAAATAAAATGGAAAAATAGACTAGTCTGGGATAAGTGTGATTTGTTAATATTCTGGTTTTTGTAATATATAGGGAAGGGAGCTGTGATTATTTCTTGTCGTTCCTCCTCCACTTTTCCTCAGGGAACAGCCCATCTTGCACAAGCTGAGTTCTTTGCTTGTTCAGCACCTTCACCAGCAGAGGTCCACTCTGAGCTCTGGCACACCATTTATTTCTTGGAAGGATACCATAGAATGGGCAGGGATATAGTTTAGCATCTATTCCTCCAAAGATACTCAACAAATCTTCCAGAAAGTACAACAGAGAAATTTAACATGATAGGAAAACATTGCTCATTTTGCTCCCTGGCTTTTAAAAAATGGGTACTTTTGTGAATTTTTTTCACAGTTATTGAATAACCTGTGCTTATTGTTGATGAGAGGTAAAAGTAATTATTTAATTTACAATCAGACAATAAAGTTTACTACACAGGCCAGAAAGGGCTGGCTCTGGGCAAAATTGTACAGAGAGCATTTGAGGATGAGAAAACCTGAAAGACATTCTATCTGATCTCCTGACTTTACAGATGAGAAAACTGAGGCCAGAAAATTGACTTACTCCAATTAGGAAATTCTATTATGTGGACTCCTAATCCAGAGCTATTCAGAACATACATTTACATGACACATGGACAAACTCACAGAGACACACACTGACATGTATGGACTCCCACATATACAGACACATACGTACACACCTGCACACAGTCACACACTCACAAAGATACACACAAACACAAACACATACACACGCACACACACACGAAGTGCCCCACTTTCATATGAAGCCATATTTTCTGCCTAAATTCTTCATTAATAATCAGGTTACCCTTCCCTAAGAACATTTGCATTTTAATAGATGTCTCCAGAAAATAAAAGCCAAGATCCAAAATAAAGAATTTTAATGATGTAATTTCACACAGAGAATCAGAGATTGAGGGCTGGCCCAATGTCCTTCAAGTTGCTTCTTTGAGGAGGCTTTTTTTGTCCTTGGGGCCACATATGTGTATACGCAGGAGTCTACAGGTGTTGGTATTTGTGGACATGTCTCTCTGTGAGTGTGTGGGTCCAAGTGCAGTGTATATGTATGTTCTGAATATGGACTGGGAGTCCAGATAATAGAATTTTCTAATTGGAGCAAATTACATGCATTCTCTGGCCTCTGTTTTCTCATCTGTAAAATCAGGAGCTCAGGCAAATATTCACTAAATAAACATTCTTGAAAAGATGTTAACATATCTTCTCAATCAAATTTGGCCCCAACCCCTCTTGTCAGGGTTCCACTTTCCCCCAGGTATGACTTGTTTAAGAATAATTCTTAAAATAATTGTTGAACACAAAAGAATAATGTGTGTAAGTTATGAGAGAATTGTTCATTTTTCTCTATTTTTCCTCTTCAAGAAGACAAACTGACTTGGAGCTGTGGCTGTGGTTTCCAGCCAGCTGGGTTTGTCTTACTGCTAAAAGGAAACTATAATTCCTTCCCCCAGGATCCTCCTATTCCTTTCAGGTTCAGAGCTCAGCTGTGGATGGAACCCAAGTGTGGCTTTCCCATTTTTAACATTGAAATACAATGTTCATTAGAACAAAAGCTTCTCGTCCATATTGCTGGGTTCGATATAAGTGGTCTGCCTGGCCCACACATCACAGCTTCCTTCATATTGCAATGATATTGTAATAGCTCACATTGTACATTGAGGTCAAACTCAGCTATTGATCTGTTTAAACGTAAATACTACAATTAATTAGAGATGGGCTTGGACTAAAATATCTGACCTTTCTGGGTTCTTGAGAGTAGTATTGGAATAACTTCATATAAGAGCTAAAAATCCTGAAAAGGACATTTTCTACTCAAAATTACTTCCAATAAATGACTTCACGGGGCTGGACCAAGGACCTGCTTCATTAGTATTCAGTGTATTCCATGAGTTTAGTATGAAATGACCATGTCCATTTACACCAGAGAAATTCAGGGTGGCTGTGGGACAGGTTGGTGAGGAAAAGGCTTGTTTCTTGAAATATGTATATGCCAAAGTGGAGAAAGAAAAAGAGGGATATTTTTCACTTGGCTTCTAGCCTCCTGGCGTATCTGTCATCTCCCAGTGATGGATGCTTGCACAGGAAGCATCCATCCATGTAGGAAGATGATGCTCCACACCATCCAGAGAGCTTCATTCATATTCCAGTTATCTTTCCGGAAATCCAGGAATGGACCAAGTCAAAGGTAGACACCAGGCTCTCACAGAGGTCCCTCAATGGTGATTGGGGGTGGGATCGGGGCCCCCAAGCTTTCCATGCATAAAAGAGTACATGTGTGTATGCTCGCCACAGTGACACTCCCATGACTTTCACTGAACTAATAGGCAACTCCAGTTTTTCATTGTGTCCAGGAAGGTCCCATGTGATGTGACCCCTGCCTACCTCTTCCACTTCATCACACTCCTTCCTCCCCTGCCTTGCCATGTTCTGCTCCACTGGCCTGTTTTTTCTGTTTCTTGAATGCAACAAGTTTTCTCCTTTCTCAGGTGATGTTGCTGGGTGAGACTGTGGAACACTGTGCCCAGATGTTCTCAGGGCTGGCTCTTCCTTGTCATCCCATCCTCAGGCCTCAGTTCACCTGTCCTCCCTGGCCGGCCTCTCTGAAGTAGGCCTGTCCCTCTCTTTCCACAGTTTTATTTTCCTCCCATCACTTTATTCCTGAGATTCTTTTGTTTATTTTATTTTATTTTTTTGTCTCCTTCCATTACTCTTAATGAAAGTCTGATGAAAACAGTGAACCTATCTGTCCTTTTCACTGCATTTGACACATAGTAGGTGCTCAAGCATTATTTTTTGCATGAAGAAAACAATGTTAGAGTTTTAAGGGGAGTGCAGTGAAAAATTCCTTCTCAAAATTTTTCTTCCTCATTAACTTATTATCAGGCAGAATTGAAACTTAAGTCACCAAAGTATTACACAAGTTGATAGGGCAAAGATGGCTCTAGAACGACATTGGCTATTGGAATAGAACCAATGCCTCATCTTTCCAGACTCTCTAGAGTCTCAAACGCAGGCCATCTTGGTGATGTTTTGAAATCACACTGAGTTCCCAATCCTGTTCATCAGGCAGCCAGGCACAAGACACCTGGATGAGCAGGCAAGAACCATGTGCTCTGCAGCTTGAACTCAGTCAGTTATTTCCAAGGCTTGGTCTTAACTCTTGCTGAAACCCACCTGCTGAGAGGCTCCCTCTCTTTTGCTCACACTTGCAGCAGCATAAACATGTCTTGGCAGACAGCCTATCCCTTAAACAGTATTGGAGTTCAGCTCTCATTTCAGGCTGAATGGTCGTTCAAATGTTGGCTCTGCCCTTATTTGTGTTGTAATCTTAAGTGAGTTACTTAACTTTACTAGACTTCAATTTTTGCAATTTGTATAATGGAAGTAATATAGTAAAGTTGTTGCAAGGCTTAAGTGACAAAACAGTATAAATAAGTAGTAGAAAGACTATCTATTGAGTTCTTTGTCTCCCTTTGCATTCTCTCATCATTCACTTTCAGCTTAGAGGTCACCTCCTCACTGAGGCCTTCCCTGACCCAGACTAAAATAAAACCCTGCCCACACATCTCTATCCCAGCACCTGTTTTGGTCTCTTAGCAGCACAATTACCAGCAGACAACCTAGTTGGCCAATGTGTTTATAGATCTGTCTGCCGCCAGCAGGATGAGAGCAGACTCTCTGTCTATCTTGTTTGCTTTTGTATCCTCAGTGGCTGGCACATAGTGCGTGCTCAATTCATGTTTGTTGAATGAATGATTGAGTGTTCTGGCTGCTTCACATATGTCACTTCTGTTAATCTTGACAATTCAGCAGAATATTATTGCCATTACTTCAAAGATGGTGAAAGTGAAACTGAAACAGCCTTAAAAGCTTAATAATCTATAATATTTTTTGAGTACTCACCACAGGTCGACACAAAGCTAAGGGATTTTCAGTGGTTATATATTTAGGAAGAGAGGCAAGTGAAGCGGGGATGAGCCCAAAAGGACATTTAGGATTGGTCACTTCTACTCTGGACTAGTTAATAATTTTAAGTGAAAATTACTTATTCAGATGAGGCTCAAGGTTTCTTTTATCCCAAAATGTTCTGAAACCCGACTTTCATCTACATGGCAATTGTTTTAATTGCAACACAAAACTATACCAGTTGCAATTGTATTAGGCTGCTGGTAACAGGAACCCACATACAGGGCTTTAAATACTGTTTTTTCAGCTATCAGGAAGTCCGGGGATAGATGATGCAGGCCTGTGTAGTAGCTATGCAATGTCAGCACCTCTCAGTCTCCTAGTACTTTGCTCTGCTGCTCTCGGCACTGACTTCTTCTTCATGCTTGCTGTGTCATGGTTGCAAAGTGGTTGCTGCATCTCCAGGATTCACATCCACATTCTGGCAGTCTCAAATGAAGGCTAGAAAATTGATTAATTTGGTTGGGCACTTTATCTCCCAAGGAAGATGGTTGTCCATCAGCTGACAAGATGACCCATTACTTTTAAATAAACATCAGATAATCAGAGACCAAAATGTGGGAGGGGAATAACATTTAGTCTTTGGTGCTTCAAATTACCATGGAATCAATTTACACTGAGTCCCACAAAATGCTTAAGAGTTCTTCAAATACACTGATAAGTGCTCTTTAAATCAGACACTTTCAGATATTTGGAGGAATGGCAGCAAGCTTTAGCTGTTTTCTAAAAATCTGACTGACTCTAAGATCTAGAGTTACCTTGTGCCATCCACAAGGGCTATCCACCTGAATTCAGCTGCCATACTGAAAACTCAGTATGACCTGGATTAAATTTCTCTCTACTCTAAAGGAAGTAGGGACGGGGACAAACTTACATTAAGTTTCGGTAGATATTATAAATTGCCTCTCCAATGGCCATCTCCATTCCTTTTTCCCTAATCCCAGTCTGTTCCATTACTGAATTAAAGATAGCTTAATGTGTGCAGGTCTCTACCCAAACTCCAAGGAATGAGGTAGGAGGGGTGTAAATCAGTCATGGCAAATTCCCTACCACTGTACAATAACTGATCTACTGGGGGAGGGGAGGGTGTTGCCCAGTTCTGGCCAGTGAGGAGTAAGGGAAATTTTCTTGTGGTGGTAGTGGTTGTGAGGGAGGGGGTAGTTTCTTGCTTTAATAAACAAAAACTCTTAAGAAGGAGGTCCTGTTTCTTCTGGCCATGAAGGCAGATGTGGCACTAGAGCTGTACAGCCATCTTGAAAGACATCACTCGTAGCACACAGTTGATTTGCTGAGCCAATCCCGGCATCTCCCTAACTCTGGATTTCTTACAATGTGGTAAGAGTATACCCCCATTTAAAATATTGGAGTTGATACCCCATAAATATATATAATTGTTTGTAATTAAAAATAAAACTTTTTTTGAAATTGGAGTTGGGTTTTTTCCTTTCCTTTCTATTACTTGCAGCCAAACACAGTTCTAACCTATACACATACTCTATATCGGGCACTTGGGGCTTTTTCTTATCAAGTTCTACACTTTGTGACTGTGTACTTGACTTCAGTGTCCAATTCTGTCCAACACGGCTAATAAAAGCACTTACCTCACCGATGGAGGTGAGGGTGAAACAAGCAGTCCATGCAAAGGGCCCATTGCTCATCCTGTCACACTGGAAGCTGTCAGAAAGTGTTAGCTGCCACTATTACTCAAAAGCATTTGTTTTTAAAATATTTTGAGAACTGTGTGAGGCTGGTTGATGGAAAAAGGAAAAGGAGCAAAAAAATCAGCAATGGAACTGCTGTAGGCAAGAAGACATGGCGGCTGGAAATGTGGATTAGAAAACACCATGAGCCTGGAACAGCTACAAAACCTGACTTGAAAGGGCCTGGGAGGAAATGAGGGAGCAGAACAGTAGAACCAAGGGAGATATTTGCACTGTGAGCGTGTCAGACTGTGCTGCAAAATTGCAAAATAAGCAAAAGAGGACATACACATATGATTAAGGGTTTGATGGGGATGGGATCATAGACAAATGGATTATTGCATTCAGTTCAAACTTGGGACAAATGCATGAATATTTTTGCTATACTTTTATATCAAAGAGTTCTGTGCATAGTTGTTAGAATGTAATATGTGCTAAAATAAAATGAGAAAGAAAAAAACAAAAACAAGACACAGACAAAGAGAGAAAGTAGGCCAAGTGTGACATGAAAGGCATGACTCTTGGCATCAGCAGGGTGGAAAGGAGGTCCCCTGGAGCTTGTGGATCACTGTTTATGGGTATTCTGTTCTGCCAATAGTTAGGGTTAACTCTCCTTGACTGGAATTGCTCACTGAGAAATGCTGCCTCACCTCTAGATTCTCACACAAGATGCAATGCAACATCACAAATGCATCTTTTCCAATCTTAGCTCATCCCCTCCAACCACAGGGCAAAAAGTTTGTTCATCTTAAAGATAGTTCAGCAAAGTCCTCTTGCCCCAGTGGAAAGAATTCAGATAATAATGATGGCCCTTTTCATTTTAGGGCTCTCAGCATAAACACCCAGAAGATCTCAGACACAAATCAATAGTGCTACCAATCCAGGCAACTGGAACCTACCCCATTTCTGAGCTGTCTTGGGCACAAAGCACAGTGGGTATTTCGGCTGGCTGTATATACCAATCACATTTCACATTAGAAATCCTCAAGGAAAGCTATTCTCTTGGAACTGAGAGTCCTGTATAAGTGTTTACATGTTTTTTAGTCTACTTCATATGTTTGTTCAATGGAAGAACTCCTGTTATCACTAAATATTCCTTAGCCTGTATATAATGATCTGAAGTTGTTAGTTTCTTCCTTTTGTTCCTAATCACTCCCTGAAAACAAACATGACTTTATGAGACTGTTGTAGGCCAGGAATATTTCATTTGGCTGAAATGAACCCAGCTTTTATATATAGCAACATGAGTGTGTGCATGTCTATGTGCTTGTGTATACATGTATGTGTGCATGTATGTGAGTGCCCAGCTGTCCATCTTCTCTCACCTGGCTTATTACTGTAGTGTAGGGTGTCCTTGACTCTGTTCTTCCCCTGCAAATCTATCCTTCACACTGTAGTCAGAATGAGCTTTCTAAAATGTAAATCTTTGTACTTGTCTTTTCCTTGTTTAGAGCCCTTCAAAGTCTTGTCACAGGTTAAAGTCCAAGCTCCAGAACATGGCTTGTCAGTCAGATGACCTTCACCCTGGATTTCCTGGGATAGTATGATTCGTGTCTCTTGTCCCAGTATACTTACTAACAGCATCTTCTTTCACTTTCAAAAGTGTTTAGATTTAGAAGCTATATATGATAGAATATAATTATGTGTGCACCCTATTTATAAGGCCACAAATTCTCTAGTCTTAGTTTTCCTCACTCCACCTTTCTATTCTGTGCTCCAGATGGTAGAATCTGCGCCACAGGAGGCAATCTCAAGATGGTGTGACAAGCTAAGGTAAGGGAAGTTGAGGGTACCAGGGAAGGCCAAAGAAGGAGGACCTCACCCTGATAGAATTGGGGATATAGGAAGGTTTTCCAGAGTAAATAACTTCTGGAGATGAGCAGGCATTAGCCAAGAGAATGGAGTTGGAGGAAAAATGGTTTAGGCAGAAAAAAAAAAAAAATCATGTACAATGGGTCCCAGGCAAGAATCCAACCATGCAAACCACTTGGAGATCTCTGAATTTGCCATATTTCCTCTTGCTGCGGACCCACTGTGCATGAATTTTTTCCTGCCTAAAACATTTTTCCTCCTCCAACTCCAATCACTTGACTAATTCCTGCTCATCTCCGGAAGTCACTTACTCTGAAACCTTCCTATATCCATAATTCTATCAGGGTCAGGTCCTCCTTCTTTGGCCTTCCCTGGTACCCTAAACTTTCCTTACCTCAGCTTGTCACACCATCTTGAGATTGCCTGCTGTGGAACATATTCGATTATTCTGCTCAGTTAATAACTTACTTCCCCAAAAGGGTTATATATTACTGCCTGTTACCATGCAACTTGCAAGGTTTCATGGAGTATCCTTGCCTGCCCCAATGATAATGGGCTTGGCTGTATGACTTGCTGTAGCCAATAGAAGAGAATGCAATGTACCTTAGGACTGATGGATGTCCTATAAGCCTTGGTGTGTTCTCACCAGAGATTTTTCCTCTCCTTGTCCAAGGAAACAGCATATTCCATGTAAAGGTTTCTTGATCAGCCTGAATTTCAGAATGAAAAGACATGTGGGCAAAGTCATAACCAGCATCATAAAACATGAATGAACGAAAATCAGTTGTAGATGTAAGACAACTGAGATTTGGGGGTTGTTGCTGCAGGATACCCAATAACCCAGCAAAGGCTGACTGTTCTGTATAATTTCTTTTTATTTATTGGTACAGTAAACAGCCTGAGGTCAGAGAGCACATCTACCTAATCCACCCTTATGTCAACAGTTTCTAGATCAGCACTCAGAAGTGAACATTCCTCATTAAGTTTTGTTCAACAGAAGTACAGATGTGTAGATTTTGCTTTCTTGACTCTAGATTAAATAACAATTTTGGCAAGGTCTAGATTGGTTACATCTTTGGGGAACATTATACTTCTCACATAACATTCCCATTTACTATTTAGTTTGATTTTCACACACAGGTAGGTAAAAACAAGAGAACTGATATCAGAGAGACTTTTACTTCTAAGCGTACACAGCTCTTTAGTAACAAAGAAAGAATGGAAGCTTTTACTTTCTGGTGCTCAGTTCTAGGTTCTTTCCCATCCTATCCTTGAGCCCAATCTTAGAGAAAACAGAAAATAATTATTCCTCTTTACCCAAAGCCCTCTTGGTGTCTGCTTTTTATCTGCTCACCACGACCACTCCTATCTGCTCACCACGACAACTCCCACTCTTAGATACACTGACACCCATCATCTTCTTTCTTTGGGATTAAGGGGCGCAGTTAGCCAAAATGTCTTCTCTGTTTTGAAAAGAGACCATTTAAAGAGCAGAAAGAGAGAATCACCCAAATTTAGTTCCTGTCTGGTCTTTGTAGATTTCAGGTACAAATTCTGGGCTCCCACAGAGTGAATGAGGTTTTTTGTTCTACATAAAGGTTGTGTTCAAGAGAACAGGCTCCAGTCTGCCTCACCAACCCAAATTCTCTTAAAATTTCAGTAAAGGGTCTCTCTTATTTTGGGTGGTTTATTTAAGTCAAAGCTGATGCTTAAGTGTCACATCTTCCTACAGCAACAAATATTTATTGATCACCTCTATGCATAAGGCATTGTGCTAGAGGGAGTCAAGTTAATTTGAAGTGCTTCCTAATTGCCCTCTGGGTGGCTGAGGTTAAGGTGATTCTTAATCAAAACCTTTGCATCTGTCTTTACTGAGAAAAACGTAAGGGCAGTTCTTCTTTAGTTGGCTGCACATTAAAATCACCTGGCGAGCTTTTAAAAATAATGGTGCCTGAATCCCACCTCCTGAGTTCTCATTTAATTGGCCTGGGATGTGGCCTGCACATTGGAATTTTTTTAAAGTTCAGCAAGTGGATCTTATATACCGCCAAGGTTGCAAACTGCTGCATTCAAGAGAGTCCCACTCCCACATTTCCTCTTATAGAGTAGTGATCAGAATCATCAGCTCAAACAATGTTAAATTCCAAGATCCTTCTGACCTAACTCACTAGTTGGATTTGAGACAGGGTGGTGGGGTGGAAAGAGACCCCACAGAGGTGGCCAAGAGATCTGGGCTCCAGATGGGGCTCTCTTCTACTGCTTCACAGAAATGTGACTCTTTTAGACTTAAATGCCCTGGATCTGAGCTTTCTGGCCTGAAAAAAATGAAGGAATTAGACTAGATGGGTGTTTTCCAAACTTTTATTATCAGTGACTACCTTTTAAGCCCCCTGGATATAGTTTGGATCTGTGTCCCCACTCAAACCTCATGCTGAATTGTAATCCCCGTTGTTGGAGGTGGGGCTTAGTGAAAGGTGATTGGATCATGGGGGTGGCTTTCTCATGAATGGTTTATACCATCCCCTTGGTGCTGTTTCTCACGATGGCGAGCAAGTTCTCACGAGACCTGGTTGTTTAAAAGTGTGGCATCTCCCCTCTCTCTCTCGTTCTTGCTTTCACTGTGTGATGTGCCTGCACCCACTTTGCCTTCCAGCATGATTGTAGGCTTCCTGAGGCCTCCCCAGAAGCAGATGCTGCTATGCTTTCTGTACAGCCTGTAGAACTGTGAGGCAATTACACCTCTTTTCTTTATAACTTACCCAGTCTCTGGTACTTCTTTATTGCAATCTAATAATGTCCTAACACAGCCTTCTTCCCAAATGGATATATATATATTTTTAAAAATCTACATCTATCAAATTTCATTTGTGTTAATTAACATCCCCCCCAATTAAATAAATTGAAGATACTGTCAGAGGTTTAAAGAAGGGACCTGGTGCTTAAATCCTTCTACAGATTACTTTTCTTTGCCATATTTTGACTAATCCTGTGTAAATGCAAAGTACTAAGTTGAGTGGGCATCAAATGCTATCCTTTATCTATCTTAGAAAACAGTTGAGAGGCTCACTGGGTGCTGGGAATGGTGGGGCCATCCTCACTTGCCACCTCCACTGCCACTCCAGCCTTGGCCAGTGACCTTCAGGGTAGCCAGAGGACAATGAGACTGCTCAATGTACCTCTTGGAGTAAGCATTGGCAGCTCCAGAAGGAAGCTGTGACAAGAGATCCAGCCTTCAGTGAGACAACATTTAATGCACCATCCCTGCTCGATAGAGAGATGAAGCCCGGAAACATCAGGCCACCCTCGTCAAGCAGATTTCTCTCTCTCATCTCTTTTTGTGAAGAGGGTTAAGTAAGGGAATGGAAGGAGGGGTGGAAGCTGCCTCCACAGCTTTCTGTAGGAGAGTTGAAGTTAGCAGAAGACTTTTCCTGAGGACTGATGGACGAATCCAAGAAGAAAAAAAGAATGGACTCCTCTGATAATCCCTGCCCATCAGATTCTCTGATTAATGTAAAATTGCTAGTGTTATTATTGAACAAACAATGTTTAAGCCTAAAGCAAGGAAAACTGGTGTATTAGCTCCTGTGTTTTTATTAGGGATAAATGTTGCTTGTTGTTAAGCTTATTCAAAAACACTAAAAGTAGCTTATAGATCCCATGACTGGCTTTAAAATTAGGGGTTGGAAACTAGTGGTTGAGACTCCTGAATTAGATAGTTCTAAGATTCTTTTAACACTAAAAATCCAAAAATTCTGTCATTTAAAAACTCATATAGAACGAAGTGTTTAAAAAAAACTTTTTGTTGGTGTCAAAAAGGAATCAATATTAAATAAAAAATATAGAATTTTGTTTTAACCAATACATATACTTTGAAAGTGCTCAAAACCAATTTATGGGATAATGGGAGGTAACTTTTTAGGAACTTAAACTGCAGTGTGTATTGTTTTAGACAGACCACTCAGACAATCCTAGGTATGTGGAGAAAGTATTCTGTTTTAGCCAAAATTCTTTTGTCAACTCATCTTAAGCAACTGGAGTGGATGTTGAAAAAACAAAAATATGCATAAAATAATACTTTCTCATACTATGTTAACTTTTGTTACTTAATGGCTAATTATTTCATTTGATGAATATCAATGGTTCCTGCTTCCCTCAAACCTTATCTTATCTGTTGCCTTTTAATTACTATGAGACTTCACTATTTCACTTCTTCCTGAGAAGTAAAGGTAAAAATCTCAAAAGAGACTAAATGAATCCACGTTGATATTCATGAGCATCTCTATAGTGAGTGTGCCTGACAGGTAAAGCACATGTGTGGTGGTGAAGCAGGGCTGACAAGTCAATTTTCCAGCCATGCTTTACCTCTCTTCTCACTCAAACTTCCCTGTTCACACGTGCAGGGAATCACTCCTTCATACTACATGACCAAACCACAGCTGATCAGACCAAGGGTAGGTGGCTAACTTAAGGGCAACCAAAACATTGGTTGGGTTCAGTCAGATTTTTCCTTACAATTTGAATAAACAGATTCAGATACAGTAATTAAAGAGATGGTGTGCCTGAGATCTCAAGAGTCACAGACTCAAGGCCAAGTTGACGCCGGCCTAAGTGTGAGCTGAAGTCATGAGGAAGCAAAAACTATAAGCCCTGCAGACAAAGGCAGTCTGCAGGAGAATGGACCTTCTGCAGGGAAAAGCAAAAATGAGAGACTGTGTAGACCAAGAAAGAAGCAAGAGTTGTAAACTAAAGACTTAACAGTCCAGCTAAACTTAGTGTAACTTAGCTCTATGTGATTACTCTTAATCTATATCATTTCCATAGCTCTTTTTAAAAAAGTGAAGCTCACTTAAACCAGTTGCTGTCCCTTGTAACCAAAGTACCTTTGTTAAAATGTCTAGTGGGGAAGAGATTCTGTTACCTCTGTTGCAGTGAGAGAATTATCTAGGGTTTCAGAATATAGTTTTCTTACCCTTCCTTGTACCTGCTGCCTGTATCCTCTGTTGTTTCAGACAAGTAAGGATGGGCTTAGGCAAAACATACCAACCTGTTTCTCCATAAAGCTATTATAAAGAAATGAGAAAAATATTTTTATTTCATTATCTGATGAGTTAATAAGGTTTCTCCAACACATAGGTAGCTATGCCTGGCTCACCCACAGGTCCCATGATTCAGCAAATGTTTACCAATCCACTATGTGCTCAGAATATAAAATAAATAAGAAAATACTTCATGCCTAGAGGAGTGTGTAGTCTGAGAAGACACACATATTCTATTAGCTATTGTAGTCATCAAAATCATTCCTCACACTTTCATGTAATCTCATTATGCATCCTATAAGTGATTTGTGGAAAGTCCTATTGGAATGCAGAGGCCTGTATGGGTCATTCTGGTTGAGGAGTTGAGGAAAGCTTCACAGAAATGATAAGAAGTGATTTAAACTATGTCTAGTGTATCATGTTTTCCAAAGTGTGCTCTGTGGAACACTAGTTGCATGAAATATAATCATGTATAAATAGACAGATGGATGGATGGATGGATAGGCAGACAAATAGATCCATGAACAAATAAGCTTCAAAAGTTCTAGGCTTAACAAAGTTTACAATTTCTTTACTGTAGGCCTTCTCAGGAAGGGTCCTCAATATTTGAATCTGAATTTTTAATTTCCAAGAAAGACATATAACATTGACCAAATTATTGGTTTACAAGACTCTTTTTTCCTTTGAGCCTTTTGCAAGAAGCAGTATTTTGCAAGCCAGATTTTAAAAAATGAATTTTGCCCATTTCTTCTTATTTCTTACTCCTGTTATTTAGAATAGTTAGAACGATGATCATTATGCAGTCATGATGACATTTTAATATCATCATTTAATAAGACTACATAGACAAAACTTGTTTACAGATTCCCAAAATGATCTATCAATAGTTCTTCAAAAAAATTTGTTTTATTTTAATAAAAAATTGATCCAATCTGACTTAAATATAAAGAAAGCTTCCACAGGTTTTTGGATAGTCCTTTATGAAGTTGCTGAAACTTTATGAAAATCCTTTCAAGAACATCAGGCAAGAAGTGAGGTCCAATAAGCCTTGGAGATTCTGGGACATGTCAGTGTGCCGAAGTGTTGTAGGATTACACATGCCTCATTGCCTACCCTTACAGTCAGGTTGCCATTAGCATTCTGGGGTTATTCCCATGATCACACAACTGGCTCCAGCTTCCCGCATCTTGGGTGATATTTGTTCAACACAGATGAGAGAAAGTTCTTGCCTCAGAGCCAATAGCAATTCAAAGCCCTGACTGTCTTGTGTCTCAGCATGTTTAAATCCAGCTGTTTAATCTGAATATTTAGTGCTTTTCACCATTATGTTTGTTTTTCTTCTTGCTAATTTGTGAGAGATGAAATGACCTCCTCAAAAGCCTTTATTTGAGGGCTCATTACAATTCTAGGAAGTCTTTCATTTGCTTGTTCCTTCACAGGCATTAATTTGCATGGTCCATCATAATAAGAGAGTTAAGGAAAACATGGAACTATTCAACACAGCATTTCACTACTAACCATTGTTACTGCACAGACCAAATCAGCTATGTGGGCCCATGACGCCATGGGCCAACAGTTTGTGTATCTCTCCTGCCATATTTTATGTCAGTTATTAAAGAGAACACTACACTCTGGAAAATCACTTATTATGACAGTCTTTTCCCTTACACTGAATAAAAACGGGGAGAAAATGGTTAACAAGTAAACTTCTGTAGGAGTCTCCTTGGTAATTTGATTCTGATGAAACTTGGCTGTTTTTACTTTACAGTTTTCAGATCTTTCATAAGTTGGCCATAGCTACTACAGCAGTCAGTTTTTCCCATTGGAAAATTGAAAAACACGATTATTTGACACCTGAACAGTTTTGCCTCCCTGTAAGTTAGGAGTTTTCTTTCCAAGATTGCTAATTCGTTCTTCCTCATGACGTCTTACTCTTCTTTTATAATCTCTTCTTCTTGTTTCACAGATGCAATTCTCTTTTTTTTCTTTTATTTTCAAGACGTATTCTCGCTCTGTCACCCAGGCTGGAGTGCAGTGGTGTGATCTCGGCTCACTGCAAGCTCCACCTCCCGGGTTCACACCATTCTCCTGCCTCAGCCTCCCTAGTAGCTGGGACTACAGGCGCCCGCCACCACACCTGGCTAATTTTTTGTATTTTTAGTAGAGACGGGGTTTCACCGTTTTGGCCAGGATAATCTCGATCTCCTGACCTCGTGACCCACCAGCCTCAGCCTCCCAAAGTGCTGGGATTACAGGTGTGAGCCACCACGCCTGGCCCACAGATGCAATTCTTTCTTTATCTCACTGGAGATTTTTAATCTAATTATTTTAAATTTCTCTTCTAACTGCTTTAGCTGTGTTTCTTTCTATGTAGTTTTTTTTAACTTAATGTTTTGTGTTTATCCCCCTCTTTCCTTTCATGACACTGACTTTCCTCAAATGCTGATGCCTCTTGGTTGTGCACCCTTTTTTTTTTTTTTTTTGCAATAGATTTCTTACCAAGATGGCAGCTTCTTGCATTGCTACCTAACCCTTATGTTTTCTCATAGAGATACTGTTAGTTTGTCTATGAAGGTCCACTGATACTCCTTAGCATTTTTTGGCAGGGTGTGTGGGAGGCAGAGGGCATGTATTGCAGTGAGTGCTCAGCCCACCATCTTACAACATAAACTATAAACAAGTGTTAATTTTTGTTACTTTTATGCATGCTTTTACTTCCTTGGGAAATTTTATTCAGAAACTTCAAAAAAAAAACTCAGGGCTTTTCTTGGAGGCTGTCAGATTCTATAGTCTTAGGTTTGAAAGCCAAATATTTCAGGCTTGAGTTTTGCTAAGGCATTTATTCACTTTCTCAAACATCTGTTTATTGAATCTGCTATGTGTTTTGGAATCATTCTTGGCTACCAATCCTGACCTTAACACTAATTAGGATGTGTAGCCTTCAGCTCATTTAGTCTCACTTTCCAGGGTTAACTTAAAGACAAGATTTGTATGCAAAACAGCTACCAGAGTGTCTGGTGCACAATAAATGCTCAGGAAAAAAGAAGAAAAAAACACGCTATGCTTTTCTGCCCACATGTCAGTGAATTTCTGTGCTCTTTATTCATTTTTGTACATGTAAATTTTTATCTGGTATGATTTTCCTTCCACCTGAAAGATTACCTTTGATATTTTCATAGAGCAGTTCTCCTTGTAATGAACTCCATCAGCTTTTGTATGTCTGAGAAAGTCTTTATTTCATCTTCATTTATAAAAGATACTATTTCTGGGCACAGGATTCTAGATTGACTTTTATCTCTTGGTATCGATTGATGTGATCCACTGTCTTCTGGCCTGCATTATTTCTGATGGGAAGTTTGCTGTCATTCTTACCTTCATTCCCTTTTATACAGTGTGTCTTTTTTCCTCTGGCTGCTTTGAAGACTCTCTCTTTATCACTATTTTAAAGCAATTTGATTATTAGGTGATTTGGTGTACAGTCCTACAGAGGCAATGAGTTTGCACACATGCCCACCATTGTCTCTCTGCTCCGTTTTCAGTGACACACTGAAGTTTTTTTGGAATGTCTTCTGAGCCAAGTAGTTCTCCTTCCTTATCCCTCCTTCGAACCCAAATATCTTGGGCTTGAAAGTCAACTGAGCATCTTGGATCTGCCAGTTTATAGTTTATAATTTAGAAACTTTCATTATTTCATCAATTTTTTTTATCTCTACCTCTCCTTCTGAAACTCCAATTACATGTTTTTCAGTTTCCTTGAAGTTGTCTCACTGTTTACTAATGCTATATTTCTTTTAGTTTAGTCTTTTGTCTCCCTGTGTTTTATTTTGGAGAGTTTCTATTTCTATGTCCTCAAGTTCTGTAATCTTTACCTTACCAGTGTCTAGTCTACTGTTGATTCTGTTCAGTGTATTTGCCCTACAAGACATTTTAGTTTTCATCTCTGGTAGTTCAAATTACATATTTTTCTATCTTCCTCTATTTAACTTGCTTATGCTTTTCTCTAACTCTTTGAACTTATGGTCTCTAGTTATAATTGTTTAAAAATTCTTGTCTAAGGTCTCTCTGACCTTCTCTGGCCCTCCTGTCTCCCACTCCCTTTCTCCCCCAAGATGTGTCATAGAAACCAGAATTCTTCTCTCATAAAGTAGGTCATAGAAACTAGAACTACTCTCTTCCAGAGCAAGCTATAAAACTTAGAAAGGTCACACTCTGACCTACATCTCCCAAAAGTACACCACAAGACCTTCATTCCAGAGAGTTCTTCCCCATACCCAGGGGAAGGAATGTTACACAGAGAGGCCAAGTAGAATCTGAACAGACAGGCCTTGCTGAGTTCCCTTCAGTTGATTACCATTAGCTCATACTCCTTTTGTCCAACCACATTTCCCCACGGCTATCCACTTCTTTTGTCAAACTTAGCATAAAAGTACACTTTTTCCTAGGTGTGGTTGGGTCTTCATTTCCAAAGGCTCCCATGTCACATAAAACTTTGTTAAATAGGCCGGGCATGGTGGCTCACACCTGTAATCCCAGCACTTTGGGAGGCCAAGGCAGGCAGATCAGATCACTTGAGGCCAGAGTTCACAACCAGCCTGGCCAACATGGCAAAAGCCTGTCTCTACTAAAAACAAACAAACAAAATCTCCCCAAATATGTTAAGAAAATTTGTTATGCTTTTCAAAAAATAAAAATAAAATCCTTGCAAGGTCTTTCCACTGTGGTTAGTGAGAGCATGAATTAATCCTGGTCTGTTCCTTTCCAGTAGTTCTTTCCTCGCCTGTGATAGTTTCTTCACTTGCATACACTGATCAGCCCTCACTGAAAGGCTCAAAGGGGAATACCTGCAGGCCTCTAGATGTCTCTTCTCTTTGCAACTCTCTCCTCTTAGTAACTCTGTCCAGTTAGAGTTGCTTTGGCCTTCCTTAATTCTCAGCTCATCTCCTCAACTCAGAGAGACCTCAAGGTTCTGTTTGGATTCCCTCTCCCTGCAGAGTTGCCTGAAAACTCTCTCCTGGCAATAAGCCGGGGCAGTCATAGGGTTCACCTTGTTTGTTTCCCTGTTCTCAGGGATTGTTATACTATGCAGCCTGTTTCCTGATCTCTGAAAATCATTTTTCCACGTGTTTTGTTTGCTTCATTAGTGGTATAAAGCAGTAGGGTAAATCCAGTTCCTGTTACTCCATATTGGAAATCAGCATAAATGCTCAACAAATCAGGATTATTTTTATTTTTTACCTTAATGGTGTGCCCAACATTAGATTTGGTCCTATGGATTTAAAGAAGAATAAGATAAAACTTTTATCTATGTATGCACTCTTTGTCTTTGTTCATCTGCATATCTCTACATTTTAGTATTCTGTTTCCTTTTAAACCACTAAACCTATCCTAACCAATACATTTTCCTCTATTTCCTTCTACTCTTCATAACAATTATGTTTTAATATTTGCATATTCTTTCATCGATTAGATGCACCTAATTTACTTACTTATCTACCAATTTTTGAGTAATTAGGTTGTTTGCAATTTTCTCAGCTATAGATAAAACCAAAATGTAAGTGTGTGTGCGTGTGTGTGGGTGTGGGTGTTGAGAAATCACTAAATTAGGCTCCTGTGCGATTTGCAACAAACAAGTAAGCCATAATAATCTTATAAAGTGAGAACTCTGCTTTTTTTGTCTACAGTTTTCTTCCTTTATTTCCTCCTTCTATTCTCTCTCTTTCCCTCTTATTCTCCTTCTTTCTTCCTCTCCCTCTTTCCCTTCTTTCTTTCTACCCAATGAGCATTTATTGAACACCTTCTATGTTCTAGGCACTGTGCTGGTGCATGAGGTATAACTTGGACAAAAGCCAGGATTCTTGCCTTAGAGGACTTATGGTCCGGATGAGGGCAGATGGTAAATTAAATAAATAAAAGCAATACATAATAAGTGCTCTGACATGGTAAATCCATTTGAAGAATTCAAATAGCATCCATTCACACAAGTTCCACATATCTCTCACAGGACAGTAAGAGATAGGAGGAAATAATACATAGGCATTCTGGCTAGCCTCTCCTTGTCAATGATGCAGTGCAAGAACATGCAGGGAGTTGAATATCTGACAGGCCTGTGTTTGAGACCAGGCTCTGCTACCTACTAGCTGGATAAGTAGGGACAAGTTATTTAACTTTGCTCATTCTGATTTTTAATGTCTAAATACGAGTCATAATTTATCATGGGGTGCTGTGAGAATTAAAGACAATGTATGTAAAGTGCAAGGCGCATAGTAGGTGCTTTGAAAATGGTAGCTAATATTATCACTAGCTGTTTGATACTGAACAAGAAAACTCCTTGGACTTCAGTTTACTTATCTGTAATGAGATTATGTGGAAGGTCTGTTTTTAAAGTTCTGTAGAGGCAATGAGTTTTCACAGATGCCCAGCATTGTCTCTCTGCTCCATTTTCAGTGACACAGTGAAGTTTTTTAGAATGTCTTCTGAGACGGTAATTCTCCTTCCTTATCCCTCCTCTTGGCTCTGAGGTGAGGCTATTCTAAAATGTAGTAGAATTCTTCTTTATCTGGAAACCAGGCAGTCATTTGGAAACAGCCCATTTGCCAGCTGTCTCCCAACAAACACCTAGGAAGTCTGGCACGAACCTTGGATAGCAGTTCAGCTTCAATTTAAAATGAATAAACTAATGTTTTATATCAAGGAGAAACATTAGCATACCAAATGAACAAGCAAAAATCAAACATCAAATATTTCTCCAAGAAGAAGATGTAGAGGGCAATTCAAGTTAGCTCCAATAAGAATGTAGAAAATAACTTAGATTTTCAAAAATTATCTATGTTCCAGAAGTAGCGACTTTAAAAATTTCATAAAAGTGAGAACTTCCATGCCCTCCCAAGCATAAGATCCATCTCTCAGGAAATATTCTGGTGGCCAAAAAAGCAGAGAAACGTATAAGAATGGTTCTAAATTGTGTTGAGGCAGCCTTTGATTTGAAACCTTCCCTTCCTGGCTGCTGAACATTGAGGCAAAGCTCTTCTGCATCATTTCTTTCTTGCAAGTGTATTTTTCTATTTCCTAAATTCCAGGCTATGTATTTCACAAATTCCAGGTGCTCTGCCTGTGTTATTAAGAATGGTAGATACTGGGGAGAACTTTATGAATCATCAACACCAACCTCTTTGCTTTATAGAGAAGGAAGATAAAGCTCAGGTTTAATAATAATTCACAGTGCATGTGAGTGGAGAGAAAGGTGAAAGAGAAAGTGAAAAGTGAAATGTTCCTAAACAATTAGTCACACTCGAAATGTTCTAATTTGTGAACTATTGGATTTGTGCTGCTGTTAGGAGCAGAGGACATCACTTTTAGGCATATTTGGTCAATATCAAGTGTCAGACACAAAATCACATGTTGCTAATTGTTCTTTAATCCTCAGAGCTGGGATTCAAGGTCTTCAACACTGCATACTCGCCAACTATTCTGATAGCTTTTTAAAAAGTGAGTTTACAAACTTTTAACAAAAGCTTAGCTTAGGTAACTGCTGAAAAGGAGACAAACTGATATCGTGTCTCCTGATATGGCTCATTAAGATGGACATAATTCTACTTATGTAGAATTCCTGCTCAAAATGTACAACCCAAATCTAATCATGAGAAACATCAGACAAACCCAAACTGAGGGATAATACACAAAATAACTGACCTGTGGTCTTCAAAGATGCTAACGTCATAAAAGACAAAATAGTAAAAGGCTGAGGAACTGTTCCAGATTAAAGAAGACTAGAGAGACATGATAAGTAAATGTAATGCAGGATTCATGATTAGATCTTGATAGGGCTGGAAAAAATATTATAAAGGACACTATTGGAACATGTATTAGCTAGCTGTGGCTGTCAGAACAAAATACTATAGTCTGGGTTGCTTAAACAATAGAAATGTTATTTTCTCACAGTTCTGGAGTCTGGAAATCCAAGATCAGGGTACCAGCAGGTCTTGTCTGGTGACGGCTGTCTTCCTGACTTGCAGGCAGCCACCTTTTAGCTGTATTTCTGCATGGCAGGAAAAGACAGAGAAAGCAGTCTTGTGTCTCCTCTTACAGGGCACTAAGCCCATCAGACCAGGACCCTACCCTCATGACCTCCCAAAGGCCCCCCTCCCCAAGTACCCTTACACTGGGGGATAGGGCTTCAATTTATGAATTTAAGCAGACACAATTCAGTCCATAACAGTAGGGTTGATAAAATTTGAATATGGGCTAAATTTACATAATAGTACTATGTCAATGTTAAATGGAATTTATAATACTGTGGTCATGTAAAAGAACATTCTTCTTCTTAGGTCATATACATTAACGTATTTAGGGACAAGGAGAATTGTTGTACACAGCTTACCTTCACATGGTTAAGAAAAGCAATTATAGAAGAGTGTGTGTATGTGTGTGATGGGGGCAGATAAAGAAAGAGGGAGGGAGAGTAATAAAATGGAGCAAAATGATAACACTTGGTTAAGACATGTAAAAGGTACATAGGAGTTCTTTTTATTAGTCTTGTATTTTTCTTTAAGTTTGGAATTATCTAAAAATACAAGTTGGGTTTTTTTGTTTTTTTTTTGTTTTTTGTTTTTTTTGAGATGGAGTTTCGCTCTTGACACCCAGGCTGGAGTGCAATGGTGCAATCTCAGCTCACTATAACCTCTGCCTCCCAGGTTTAAGTGATTCTCCTGCCTCAGCCTCCCGAGTAGCTGGGATTACAGGCACCCGCCACCACGTCCAGCTAATTTTGTTTGTTCGAAATAAAAGTTTTTAGAAGTTCACCAGTATCTTTCCATGGTAGGCTGGGGGACAAGGTGCAGGGATGAGAAGAAACACATATATACACATGGAGATCACCAACGTGTGTCCTGATACATTGCCAAGAGCAGAAATTGGGACAGGGTGATGTAAGAGTGAGGTTGGTCCTCAGACTCTTGGACAGATGACTGGGTAGTGGCTGATTTTCAAACAGAACCTCTCTAATTTTATTTCACTAACATTTCAAATGGCCTGCTAGCGTATCTACAAATCAAATGGACAAAATGACCTCTTTGTTAAATTCCCCATCCTTTTAAGAGAGTCATATGTAACTGACAATCTTAGTACTATGTGTCATGTGCCAGGCATATACCAACTCATAAAACTGTCCTAAGGCATTAATTATCGCAGCTAAGGAGAGTAAAGAGAGTGGCTCCTGCTAATTGTCAAAGTCCCCTGTGTGACTGTACACTGCCACACACACAGTCAGAGCTTAAGAAACACGAATTGGTGATGAAAGTTGCCATTCTTCTTCCTTTGCAAGAAACAGCAATGATTAAGTTGGGGGAACACATCAAAAACCCCCATGCCTGCTCAGGCACAAACACTGCAGCAGAACTTGGATCCCAAGCAAGTGCTGGATGCCCTGCAATAGCGATCAGCAATTCTGTTTGATTTAGGAAGTGCTAATCAATAATGAGTCCAACTTGGAAAACTGCACTGGCTTAATCGTTTTGCATCTGGTATCCAGGACTGACACACCCCAGCTGGAAGGGAGGAAAAGAGGAGAGAGAGGGAAGTAGAAGAGGGATGTGTGGTGGGGGGACACAAAAAACAAGTTCATGAAAACCAAGTAAACCTTTCTGGAGTTAAAAATTGTTTCAACTTTCAAAGACGAAATCTCACCCCCAAGTGAAAGACATGACATAAATGCAAAGGCAAGTGAAGATAAACAAAAGGCCCTGCTCAGATGTTCCCGAGGTGATCCGTCATTGTCAAGGAATTCTTTACACATCATAATGATTCCAAGCACCCTGCCAGCTTGTCTCACATACTATTTCTATATCGTACAGGATTTTTTTTTCTTTCCTCCAGTAAACAGCACTTTACAACACAAGGTTTGACTGTAATTTTCATCAAACTGCAACTTGTGCAGGTTTGTGAGAGACGCATTATTACTTAAATCCAGCTGTACTGCTCTTTTACCTTCAAGGACTGTTCCCTTGATACATCCTGTCAGCTGAGGGTGGCAGGATAACAATTAGCCTGCAAATCCATCCATTTAAATTAAAAACAAAATGCAAAGGGATTGCATGCAGAATGTGTTCAAACTCCCTTCCTATGGATTCAAGGTGGGCCCAGCCCTCCTCCTGGACCAAGGATACCTGGAGACTGGACTCTAGGGGTTGGTGATGGAGGGGAGAAGGCAAGATGCAGTCCCAGCCCATGGGCTTCCACTGTGAGCCATCCTCATGGAAGCAAATCTGCAGCTGAAACGCAGGCTGGCAGGCCAGCTGGCTGTCCATCTGAAGAAGCTAAGCACTGGCAAGATGCAGGTCCAGGGTGAGGCAAATGGGTGGAAAATTGAGAGCAGGACACCCAGCAAGATGTTCTGAACAAAAGGCTAGAGGTAGAGCCTCCCAGGACCACAGGTTCATATCTTCAGATGCCTCTGACATCACTGAGAGGAGAGGAGTAGAAGGGAGGAAAGAAGAGGTTTTAGGGGTCCTCAGGAAGCCAGGATTCTGAGGAAGGAAAAATATTGAACTGGGTAAGTTTTCTTGGCTACTTCAACATTAATATTTTGAGGCAAGCTAATTTCTCTTTGTGAAAATAAAAATGGACCCAATATAATGATGACTCTTTTGGCAATTTCCTTGTGTTTTGGTCAGATTGTTTTCTTGATTTTTTTTTTTTTTTGCCCTAAATCAATGCTTTTCATGAATAACAAGAAGACCTAAACAAGTAGAAACGACACTAAAGATACCACTGTACACCCATCAGATTGTCAACGGAACTCTCATTCCCTGAGGAGGGGAATATAAATTGGCTCCCATTGGAGAGCTCCTGGGCAGTTCCTGGTTTACAGAGGTTCACTCATTTATTGAGCAGTCTAGTCTCATTGGATAATAAACATGATGAGATTTTATGCCCTCTGACGAATGCCCTAACTGCACCATGTCGAGTCTCCCTGCCAGCTGAGGACAAGCTCTCTTAATAACCTTTGGCCAAATTCTCTAGCTTTTATACCTTTTGCTTACTGGTGTTTTTAAAACTTGTTCTTGCTTGTTTCCAAGCTTTGATCTCTTATCTGATGCAAAGCTCTTTTTCTCCTTCTCTTGGCTACAGCTACTGCTAGGGCTCTCTTAGCCGGTGGAGGTGGAGTCCCAGCTGGCAGACTCTCAGATACCAACTTTCTATGTCTCCAGAGAAAAGGGAAAACAGCAAAGTTATTTCCTGTGTGATTGGGTGAGGGTGCAATCTTCTCTCTGTAGTGCTAGCTACATCTCTGGCCCATGCCAATGAGCTCTTGATGTCCTCCTCTACATGGCAACATCCAAATGCTGGGCTCTCATGGGGTGCAGGTATGGATTCTTTGAAGGGCCCCATGGGAACTTATCCTCTGAGTAATTGTCTGACATGGGATCTAACCTGCCTTCACTTCCTTCACCCTGCCTCAGTCTCTTGACAGAGCATGATGCTCCCCTAGAGAATAGCACTCTGGTGGAGTACCACAAAGATGGCTGAAGTCCAGGCATGTTCCATGATGTTCTCTCAATTCATGTAAACTGGCAGTGGTATACTTGCCATGCTAAACGGTGGGAGGGCAGGTGCCCCTCTCTCAGTCCTATCTTCTCTCCTGCCTCCTCCTCCACACCCTGGCAGCATCAGGCACTCTGAAGGTCCAAGCTCTCACCTAATTTCCTATGAGAGAGGACCAGACTCTGACTGAGTTATATGTGGAAGGGAAGGAGAATGATCCTGACAGATGCCCAGAAAACCTTTATCAGTGATTATCTTTGGTCTTCCGTACTTGGCTTTTATGGTGAATATTGTGGTTATGTGAAGAGAGGGAATATCCTCTCTTCATGAACTTAGTACTACCTCCAAAGGCCCCCTCCTTTCTTCCTATTCTCTCCTTAAGTTGACTTGGGTGGACGTAGTTAGAATAACCTATTCTTAGCATTGGTGCTTTTCAGTGTGCCCTCCTGGAAGATAGCTGATCACAACTGCTATGACATGGCATCATAGTGGTTATATGGAATGTTGGGAACTTAACATTTTTTGTCCTCATCTTTAGGCCTTAGCCACAATTCTGATACAACAGGGAAAATAAAATAGAACATGTAGGCAGCAGACCACCCATCAATTCTAGCCTAAGCATGTATCCTAGAGAAATTCTCACACATATGCATGAAGAGAAGGCTACAAGAATATTTCTAGAGTATTATTTATAATCATGAAAAATTGAGAACAATCTAAATTTTCACAATAATGGAATGAGCAAATAAAGTGTGGAAGCTGGGCTGGTATTCAGTCAGGTATGTGCAGGTACACATAGATACAGGGTTACTGCTGTTTAGGATAGCACCTATGTGTGTTGTTTGGTTCCACAGCCATGCCAGCTGTTAAATATTTTGAATATGACTTCCTGATCATGTGATTGACTACATTATAAACACAAAAATGAATAAACTAAGTCAATATTGATCAACATGAATAGATCTCAAATGCGGGCTCAAAAAAAGAGCGGAAAGAAATATGATAAAATGTATGTATAATTTTAAAAGTACACAAAAGAATGTTATTTGTGATTTATGAATACATAAGTATTGATGATATAAAAACATGGGTAGGAAATGTTCCACCAAATTCGTGAAAATGGTAGCCTCTAGGGAGGAAAGGGAGCTGAACTGGGGAAGAATACAGAGGGAACAGCATCTTTACTAGCTGTGTTTTACTTTTCATCTGAAAAAAGTTCTGGATACCAAAAGCGAGAACAACAAAAGGAAAAATAGATAAAGTGGACTTCATTAACACTTAAAACTCTTAAGCGTCAAATGACACTATCAAGAAAGTGAAAAGAAAACCAAGAGAATGGGATAAAATATTTGGAAACCATGATCTGATAAGGGTTTAGAATTCAGAACATGCAAAGAACTCCTATAATGCAACAACAAAAAGACAACCCAATTTTTCAAAAAAAGGAAAAGAATTTAAATAAACATGTCATCATGGAAGATAAACACCCAATAAACACATAAAAAGATGCTCAATGTCATTAGTCATTAGGAAATGCAAATCAAGACCACAATGAGATACTTCACTCACACAAAATAAAATGGCTATTTAAAAAACAGTAACAATAACAACAACCAAAACTAAAATAAAAAAACAGAACATAAGTGTTGGCAAAGACGTGAAGAAATTAGGACTCTCATACCTTGCTTGTGGGAAAATGGTACATCTGTTATGAAAGACAGTTTGGTAGTTCCTCAAAAAGCTAAACGTAGAGTTATACATGACCCAGCCACTCCACATCTACTTATATGCCCAAAGGAACTGAAAGCAGAGACTCAAACCGATAACTATATGCCAATGTTCATTACAAGATTATTCACAATAGCAAAAGATGGAAGCAACCCAAGTGTCCACCAGCTGATGAATGGATTTTTCAAATGTGCTATATACTTACAGTGGACTATTACTTAGCCATAAAAAGAAATGAAATTCTGATACATGCTACAATATGGATGAACCTTGGAAACATTTTGCTAAGTGAAATAAGTCAGATACAAAAGAACGAATATCGTATGATTCCACTTAGATGAAATGTCTGGAACAAGCAAATTCACAGAAACAGAAAGTATATTAGAGATTACCAAGGTCAAAGGAAAGGGAGAATGAGAACTGTTCAGTGGTTATGAAGTTTCTGTTTAGGGTGATGATCAAATTTTGGTGGTGAAAACCATAATGGTGGTAGTTGCACAATATTATGAATGTAATTAATGACACTAAATGGTACACTTAAAATGGTTAAAATGTCAAATTTTATGTTATATCTATTTTACCATAATTTTAAAAAAAGAATATATTATACCAAAAACCATTGAATTGTACACTTTAAATAGGAGAACTATAGAGCATATAAATTCTGCCTCAACAAAAGCTTTTTAAAAGATCTGAAGGAAATATGACAAAATGTAAATATTTATTAGTTCTTGGAAATGGGTAAAGGTGTTTAATTACTCTTTGTACTTGTCTAAAAGTTCAAAAACAATTTTCTAAATCAAAGAAACAAGACAAGAATCAAATGGGTGGGAGAATGATATAATAAAGAGAATATAAACACTTAAGAAGAGGGAAATAGAACAGGCAACATTGCCACCTCATCACACTTGGAAATACCTGTGCATCTGTAAGCAAACCATCTATTTGCCCACTATTCACTGCACGATGGTGAAAGAAGGAAATATTGACCAAAAAAGGATTTGTTATTCTTCTGTTTTTCATTTGCACTATACAGATACTAAGAGGCTAGAGTTTGTTTACCTGGAGATGCTATCTCTACTAGTGGGAGAGGGACAGTCAGAAGCACCTGGGGCAAGTTGGAATATTCCCAAGTTCACTCATCCCATCCCAGGGTTCCACAGTGCTCTGAAATCACTCTTCCTGGGGACTCATATTGCCACTCCCACCTTTACCCCATAGGGTATATCCTCCTGATCTAGAGCAATGTTTCAGTGACACTCTGCTCACAATGCTAACGACTAGTCCACAGCTGCTAAAGAAAAGGTCAGGATACACCTTTCTGCCCTCCTAGCTGGAACTGTGGGGTGAGTAGGGAAAACATGATGCTCTAGGCCAAGCTGTCTGAAAGGAGACACTGTGTGGTCAAATGTGTGTTTGGTATATATTCTACAGTACACACAAGGATGAGTTGAGAGTGGAAAATAAAAGATTCAAAATTCGATACTGCCATTGTTCTGGTAAGGTCCCCATGAAACCCTTTGTGTGGAGCGTGAGATTCTTCAAGCAAGTGCCACTCTATTCCAAGACTTTTTCTGTAGCCTGCTTGTCTCCTAAAGTGACTGATGCTTATGACCTGAAAGACACAGCTTATTGGTACAACCTGACTATAATACACCAGTCTGAAGCTAGGAGCCAATGTCATATTTGAAAAGTTAACATATGAATGGCTTTTTCTATAAGCTTTTAAAGGGTTGGGAATTTATTTGGATACAGCATCCTGGTTCCTGCTGAATCTCACTGTTGGGCAAGAAAGGACCTGGTTGTCTTGGAGTTCACAGAGCTTTCAGGAGGGCTCCATCCCTCTCGCCCTCCTACACCTTCAGCTTGATTTGTCCCCTGCCCAGGTGGAGAGGAACCACAGCCCTGAGAGCTCTCTGGACCAGGTCCTCCTCTTCCTTCGCCACCAGCACTGAAGTCTACTCGTGTTTTACTCACAACCTGGTCTGACTTCCCTGTACTATAGTCCACTCATTTGGAAGAAAAACAACCACCTCTAGCAATGATTCCTGGAACTAGAAAATTATTCCTTATTTGTCAAGATCAAATGTTCTGAATTCATTCAAATGCAGAAAAGT
This sequence comes from Mandrillus leucophaeus, assembly GCF_000951045.1. Lineage (NCBI taxonomy): Eukaryota > Metazoa > Chordata > Mammalia > Primates > Cercopithecidae > Mandrillus > Mandrillus leucophaeus. Next base: position 211,038 of record NW_012101660.1, on the reverse strand, counting down.
TCATAACACCAAAAGATCCACATTCGATATATTATTTCATGGATAGACTAATATTATGCATAGGTTACAGAAGCCTTAATTGAATTTTAAATTTTTATATGGGTTTTAGGAAACAAAAATTAAATCTCTTGGGGAAAGCAGTATAAACTGAAAAGCAAAACAACTGATGTCTGAAAGTAAGAGTAATTTTCCCTGGATCTGCTATTTGTCCTAGGAACTCAGCAGGAATTAGGATTAGTGACAGCAACAAACATCTTTATAGGTCTCATCAAAGATGGAAAATCCAATTAATCTAGTTGGTATGTTTCAAATATTTGACCACTTCATGCATAATTTCACATCAGTTTGCTGTCATAAGGGACGCTCTGTGATATGCCAGCAGCTGGCTTCAGTCTATGGGGTCTTCCTTACTAAAAGTACAAAAAACGGGTCAGTGTGCTACAGCGTGGTCTCTCCATCCTACAGACATGAGGCCATAACGTTTGTACCCGTAGAACTTAGACTAAAGAGAGAAGGGATCACATTTGCAACATCATGTGCACAGTGGTCTGGAAAGTGTTGGCAAAAGCATATAAACCCTGGTACCAGGTTGGAGTTTGAATCCAGGACCCATTGCCAACTAGATAATGTTGGGCAAGTTTCTTGTATGTGAAATAGAGGTAACATCACAGCACCCTTGTGTGTTAGTTTGCTAGGGCTGATGTAACAATAAGTACCACAAATCGGGTGACTTAAACAACAGAAATTTATTCTTTCACAGTTCAGGAGGCCAGAAGTTCAAAATCAAGATGTGGGCCGGGTTGGTTCCTTCTGGAGGCTCGGAGGGAGAATCTGTTCCATGCCTCTGTCCTAGCTCCTGATGGTCGCAGGCAATCTTTGGCATCCCTTGGCTTGTGTGTGCACTACTCCAATCACCTCTGTCATCACATGACCTTCTTCCCCATGTATCTCTATATCCAATCTCCTTTGCCTTTCTCTTATAAGGACACCATTCATTGAATTCAGGGCTCATTCTGATTCAGTCATCTTAATTAATGATGGCCTCATCTTAATTAAATCTGCAGAAACCTTATTTCCAAATAAGGTCACATTTGGGTTAGGACTTAAACATATGTTTAGGGGCAGGGACACAATTTGACCCACTACACCATGCCACGGCCTTGTAAATAGTATTTTATTTGGCAATTTAGAGAAGCATTTAGCACAGTGCCTGGCTCATAGTAGGGATTCACAAAATGCTACTTCCCCTCCTCTGAGAACATGATGCTTTAGAAAAGTGCTTCTTTGACCTGTTCAGTAGTCAGCATAACTATCAGGTTGTGTTTCTCAATTATAGACAAAATACCATTATTTCATTAGAAATCTGTGGATTTCCTAAGTATTTTTTCTTCTTATTTAGGAATGTAATAGAAAACTACAGTAAAATTTAAAGAAATGTCTGAGACTCAGCTATTTCTTCTAGTGGAAGTGGAGATGCCTTTAAAAACAATGCGTTACATAGCCAGGTGCGGTGGCTCACACCTGTAATCTCAGCACTGTGGGAGGCTGAAGCAGGCGGATCATGAGGTCGGGAGATCGAGACCATCCTGGCTAACGTGGTGAAATCCCATCTCTACTAAAAATACAAAAAATTAGCCGGGTGTGGTGGCGGGCACCTGTGGTCCCAGCTACTTGGGAGGCTGAGGCAGGAGAATCTCTTGAACCCTGGAGGCAGAGGTTGCAGTGAGCCGAGATCATGCCACTGCACTCCAGCCTGGGTGATGCAGCAAGACTCTATCAAAAAAACAAACAAACAAACAAATAAAGTGCTACGAATGTTTCTCACAGAGACAATCACTGTCATGTAAGCAAATACGGCCTTTCATGCCTGTCTGCTTATTGGTAAATATTGAATGGCAGCTAGTCAATGAGACCAATGGTGCTTCAGTAATAGCCACAAAAACCTATTTAGGATAAACAA
>NW_012101660.1:206960-208255 GCF_000951045.1 Mandrillus leucophaeus | reverse complement strand
TAACATTATGGTCGTAGGAGAGTCCACCTGCCTTCTCCTTTTTGATACCTTATTTGCAGGCTCATGAGCTGCCTCATTCTAACACAACCATTTATAATGCTTCCAAAATCCCCTGTCCCTTGCTTTCTGATCATCACTCCTGTGCCTGAGCTGTCCAGCACCAGGTATATACACAATCAATATTGATCAGTGCTGACAATTCCTGGCTCTCCTTGCTTGTCCCTTACTCTTGCTGGGAATACCACTTTAGGATACGCCTCATCCAGGGGAAATGTGTTCTGCCTCTCTCCTTGCCCTGCTCTTGATACAAACCAGCTAAAAGCAATTTAAGATAGTGGTGAGTTTACCAAGAATTCTAACAGAATTTTTTCCTGAAAGCCGGCCTGTTGAAAAATCTTGGAGGCTAAGGAAATGTGCCCAACACAAGAAGTTTTGTTTGTGTCACTATTTACCCTGATGCCCCCATCCCTATCTTTAAATATTAAATGTAGTGGCAGAAAGGAAGTTCTGCAGAAAAAAGTCTGTGTGGGCTTTTTCAAAGGACAAGTATAGTGAACCTGCCTCGTACACATTCTTCTGGGATTTCAGTTCATAAGAATAATATCAACAATCACAAAACAACTGCAGAAATGACCAAATTCATCACCACACACACACAAAAGTGAGGCATGCGGAGGCATCACCTGCCTTTGTGAGTCCAGGAAAAAGTTTCTTTTAGAGTAAAATTCACAAGCACCACTGCTGTTTTGGGGACAGGAGCCTACAGAGAGAGGTCCAGTGCCAGATGTTTGATAGCCTGTGTGAGGGAGTGGGCTCAGTCATGAGTGGAGCTGCTCTTCCTCGAATGTATGGCCTGGAATACTTCCAGCAGATACATCCCTTCGGTAATGGTAAACTCAAATTTAGCTGGGGGAACAAGGTTAGGACAAAGCTGAACCCCAAGATGTCAGAAAATCAGTGAGGATTAAGAGCATATCAGCTGATGCTGAAGTCAAACTTTAGCCAAACGAGTTGGTGTGAAGGAGTCAGTTTTATGAGGATAACAGGGAGACACTAGGGCTTGATGGCTCTGGGACCCTGGGGATGGAGGGGAACTCCATAACTCCCTGTGTGGGAGTGCCCTCTTGCTTACCCTCCTCTATCTCAAGCTCTGTTGGCTGAATTAAAAGCGAATGAGGTAATATCTGAAAGTGGGACAGGGGTGGGAATGAGAACGACGCTCGGAGAACGCCGTCCAGACGTCTGTCCCCTCGCTGTAAAGTGACAAGGGTAGGCACAACATTTTCATATTGTTA
>NW_012101660.1:203362-206235 GCF_000951045.1 Mandrillus leucophaeus | reverse complement strand
AATACACATATACACATATATATATGTATATATTTTGAGATGGAGTCTTGCTTTGTCATCAGGCTGGAGTACAGCAGCGTGATCTCAGTTCACTGCAGCCTTGGCTTCTTGGATTCAAGTGATTCTCCTGCCTCAGTCACCTGAGTAGCTGGGATTACAGCTGTGAGCCACTGTGCCTGGCCTGTCTTAGTATATTTCTTTATGAAAAACCTCCCTACCATGAATCCAGCAGCCCAGTGGATGGGATTTTGCTTATGTGTATTTGACACCCAAATTCTTGGCATGTGAAGAATATGCTGCTCACCCATTGTCATAGACCATCTGTGTTGAGTTTTGCTACAGGTGAAGTGAGGAACCTGATAAGCCATTTATACTCTCAATCCCAGTTCTTCTTGATTTCAGGGACTTCATGAAAAAAAAAAAAAAAAAAAAGGCCAGTTTGCATAAATGCTTGTGAAATAGATTGAAGCAAATGGGTTAAATATTTACATCAAAACTACTAGTTAACATATTCCAGCTAACTAAACTTACTGACCATGTAGGTTTATAACTGTATATAGGTTTATAACTGTATATAGGTTTATAACATTTTCTAACACCAAACAGCTAATATCTGTTTTGAATTAACATAGTACACTAATGTTTAGCTCTCCTTTTACCAAGGTTAATTGTTAATTATTCCAAGGCAATTATTTATGTGCTTGAAAGTGGGTTTGCTGAGCCTGGGTCCTCAGTGTTGTGTGTTAGGAAATGTAAGAGGCAAATATGCTTGCATAAAGGCAAATTAATTATTTAGAGAGGAAAGCCTTAATCAAGGCAGTGGGCGACTACAAGAATTAGACTTCATAAAAGGAAGCTAGTAGCAGCATGATCCATGCTTATTCATTGTTCTTACTCCTCTCCAAATAATCAGAATTAGATGTCTGGCCTGAAAATATACACAAGAATGCATACACACCCACAAACACTTGTCTGGACTTGCTGCTTCTCTGCCCCATCCCTTTTTATTATTCTAGCCAAAAGACTCAGAAACAGATCACTTACAGAATTTTTGAGCAAATAATCCGCTTGGTCATTCCACCAGGCTCCAAAAGACAGACCTTTGAACAACGACAGCTGGAAAATCCTGAGGCATCAGACACAGCTAATAGAGGATTCTCCTCCTGTTTTCAGGAGTCTTTGAAAACCAAAAGGCATAGTCCACAGCACAACATGTGACAAGACATTTATTTTCATCTATTTGCTGTAAGCCGTTGAAAACTAGAAATATCAAATTAGATCAAATGTTTTAAAATAGGTTAAAATCGATCCTTTCCTTGCATTTGGGTTCTGCCCAAATAGTCCTCAGATTGGAGCCTCTGCAGCATAAATATATATTTCATCATAAGAGCAAAAGCAAAGCCCCCAATGGTGATAATTACTGTCACCAAAATAGAAGGCTAATTGTCAGAGGAGTTCTTTCCTCTCTGTGCGATGAAGGACTAGACAGGAATGCCTGGCGTCTTTGGGCAGAGACATTTTTTCCTTTCAGTTCTTTCAGGACGTTTAAAAATCATTTCATCTATAGACACAGAGTAATCAGATAAAAATCCAGCGAGAATTTTGTCAGACAAAGGCTTTATTAGGTGTTTTGTTTTGTTTGGTCCCCACCAACCCTCTTTGAGGAATAGAAAATGTGGAAACCACAAGGCACAGAGCCCTTGCGACTTTGGCCTGGACTGCTCTTGTTTATTCTTTTATTTTTAGGACTCTTATCCAAGGGTAAGCAGCACCTTTCTTAAAGAAACTCCAGACCCTTGACTGCCTTTCTCTTATCATTAGTCCTCACAACTTCCCGGAGACGCTGGAAAGAGACAGCGCTCTGCATCCTCCTTTATAGATGGAGAAGCTGAGGTTTGGGAAGGTTAAGTGACTTGCCCAAGGTTATTTAGCAAATTAGGAGAGACCACTTGGGAATGGAGCTTTGGGTTCTTAGGTTCTGGGGCTGCAGTCAGGAAACCCCAGCCACAAAGAATCTCTTTTGTGCTTGATTTTGTTCACGTGCCTATTTATATAGAAAGACAATAAGTAAATGTTTCAGTTCTTCTGCCCTCCCCCTTTATGCCACACCAATACACACACACGCACACACATGTATGCATATGCATGCGTGCACGCACACACACACACACATATGCATGCACATACACACCATTAGCCATGGGGGGAAGAGATATCCCTAAATTAGAACTTCCAAATAAACTCACTGATTTGCTGCAATGATCTCAATGTATTCTATTGTTTTAGACCCTATTGCATGAAGGTGTCACTCCTACTCCCTGTCCTCACTCTGAGAACTGGGCTCATATATCTCATTATAGCCATATTTAAAGAGTTGGTACAAGAACAACCACTCCATTGATATAGAATTTCTTTAAAAAAAAACTTTAAAGGGGATTTATTGCTGTTATCACAGCGGAGAATAAAGATGGTGTGTAATTCATGGAGAAGAAAAAAATGTCCTACAAATCAAGGTGCTTTTGCAGGCTGCATTGGATTCGCATTCAGGAATGAGACTTGATGATGCGAAGCCCTCATGCTCAGGAGTGAGTGGTGTCAAGGCAGGGGGAAGAAAGAGACCACATCTTAAGGAACACATTTTTCTACTCAGTCACAGGGCTGGGAATACAATAATGACACGCTCAAAGTTTTAAAGGTGAACTCACACAGAAACCTGACTGTGGGGAGAAGTGACCTGTCCTGAGGAAGGAGGGAAAGGAATATCAAAGTCTGGTAGAAAAGAAAAGAATACCATCTTCAGGACAAGTAGTACCTTCTCGCTTGTGTAGATGCAGTTTGTAAGTACAATAGAGCCTTTGGTAAAATGTTTGTAT
>NW_012101660.1:153406-202342 GCF_000951045.1 Mandrillus leucophaeus | reverse complement strand
GCAGGCCAATAGCAACATGAGCTGAAAAAGATTCCACTCTGGGAACTCCAGGGCCTGTTCACTCCTCTGGATCTGCCACTCACCCTCTGTAATTATCTGCATGTGTTACTTAAATCTCTTTGGACCTCCATTTTTCTCATCCATAGAGTGTGGCTTTGGGTTTAGGTGAGCTCAAAACAACCAATCAAACTAGAGCTTCTTAGAGCAACTTTTAAAACAGAATTGTTCTTTGCCTGAATTCAGAAGACGGGCATGGAGATAAGGAAGCAAATAGAACATCCTAAAGCAATCTTCGTCAAAGAATGAGTGGAACACATGGAAGACCCAAGGACATACAGCAGTGGTGAACTATGTCCAGCCTCTGATCTGTACTTAACTACAAGCCCCAAATTATAGTCATGGTCTCTAAAATTCTAGCTCATGCATACTAAAGACCCACTAAATCAAAGAATTATCAAAATATATCATTTCTTATTATGGGATATCAGAAACAGAGTAGAATCCTGCTTCTTAAAGCCATGCAAAGGACATCCTTGTGGGCATACAATGTGACTTTGGCCCCACTGAAGGCAGGCTTCTCCTGGAGCAGAAGAAACACTTGCTGGGGAAAGTGGGGCCTCAGGGGGCCTAGGGGCTGAGGCCTTCATAGCAGAGAAGCACCACATGTGCATACAGCAGTGTCCATGTGGGTTCACATGGGCTGTGGGAGCTTAAGATGAAGCTCCACCTTCTTCTTCACTGAGCCCCTGCCTGGGCCTCATGCCCATGGTCTGTGTATGCTGTCTCATCCAGACCTGACACCAACCCTGAAATACAAGTATGTTAACCAGCATTAACATAGGTGCAAACTGGGGCTCAGAACGAGTGAGTTCCTTGCCAGAGGGCACTTGGCTTATAAGTGGCAATACTAAATTTGAGCCTGGGTCTCTGTGATCTTGGAAATGCAGATTCCATTGCCAGCTGGCACAGGAAGCCTGGGCTCCACATGGGAAGCCATGACCCCCTGTCCCCACCACCACAGATAAAAGCACTGGGGCACAGACAGATTGGCCTTCCCCCTGTCTGGGATATGATTGATGAAGTTAATCAGCCCTGAGTCTCTAGTGTTCATGCTGTGACACAGCACACACACACACACACACACACACACACACACACGCATGCACGCATGCACATACACACCAAAGTTACCAGTTCCAAACCTTTTGTTTTCTTCCTTTCTACCCATTCACTCCCATCAGAACTGTGGCCAATCCTGTCCAGGCTTGAAGAACTGGATCACAGATTACCACATGGAGTGACTGCCCCCATCCCAAAGAAGAAGAAAGGATTCCCCCCATCTTCTTCCCTGTCTCCATCAGGAACCTACATGATGCTTCCTTCTCCTGTGGCAGACGACTCTCCTCTGTCCACGCTAGACTTGATCTCTGAAATATAAAACTAAGTCACCAAATGAAAGAATAGCCAATTGCAAGAAAACACAATAAGCAGCTGTCTTGTGCCCTTCTGTAATGACTCCCAATATACTCAGTAGGTACCATGTGTCGGGCACTGCAGTAGGCAGGGGGTGCAAAAGAAGAGGCCTAGGGCCCCACTCCTGCTCCCCTAGAAGGGAAGATGCAAAGTGGTATGACTTACTACAATCCATGCTGGAGTGAAGTCTCATGTCACCTCTTCGTGCATTTGTTGTTTCTTTTCCATTGTCAAATGGAGATAATAACACCACGTACATTATAGGGTGGTTTTGAGGAAAAAATCCATGCACTTAACACGTGGCCTGGTACATAATAATACATGCTATTCACCAACATCCTCCTCCTTATCAACACCATTTAGATACTGACCATGTTAGACTTTGGGTTACATTAGGGGTAAGCTTTGATGGCTGGATTTGGGCAGATAGAGAGGTTTGTAGCAAGAGCAGTGTGGTGCACTAGGTGAGGGAACTACTCTGAAATAATGTCAATGGGTGAAAAAGCTGAAAGAGAAAGGTTAAATTTAGGGAACTCTCAGAAATGTGACTTGTTAGGAAAGCAGGCCTGTGAAGGGAGCAGTGAGCCAGTGTGATGAAGGACCTGCGACTCTGAGGTGAGGAGTTTGAATGGAAAAGCAGTGGAGACCCACCAAAGACATCTATTGATTAGGGTAAGATAAGGACATAGGTATTTCCTCTGAGTAAAGAAAAGATAGACAGGGAAAAATCAAGGCAAGGGAGACCAGCCAAGTAGCAGTAAATCATCCAAATGACCGAAAGGTAAGCACTTTGACCTGGTGTATCCTGACCAGGGCGACTCGGAAGTCCAGACACCATTACTACCTGTTCTTTCTCCCCTGAAGTGTGGCTTCTATTCAAACAGAGCAAGGGGAGTCACCATGTCAGCAGCTGAACTCACATGCCCATTGCCCAGTGCCCCATACGGGAGAAATGTAATGAAAACCCAAGTCCATTTCCTCTAAGATTGTGACTTCTAGTCTTTTCTGGAGCTTAAAAGGAAATCTGAGACAAAGTTCAGATGAAGGTTTGCAGAGCACCACTGACCTCAGCTCATGGTGAGGACGGGGTGCCACCGCGCTCTGAGACAGCCTGTCTCAGAGACTCCTTTGCCTCTTCTTTCTAGCATTGTGATTGATGGGTGCAGCCTGAGACATGCTTGGCTGGAAAAGTCTCCTCTTGAGAGAATGAAGCTACTGTGGCTTCATAAGAGGCCAGTCCCAGAGCCGTCTCCCCTCCCATTTACCTTCATCCTCTCCTATGGTACTGGTGTTTTCCTTAGCCCCAAAAGGAGACAGGAGCTGTGAGATAGGGAGGTGAGTTTTTGTTTATTTGTTTGTTTTATTTTGTTTGTTTGCTTGTTTTTGAGATGTAGTTTCGCTCTTGTCGCCCAGCCTGGAGTGCAATGGCGCGATCTTGGCTCAATGCAACCTCCACTTCCCAGGTTCAAGAGATTCTCCTGCCTTGGCCTCTCAAGTAGCTGGGATTACAGGCACTCACCACCATGGTCAGCTAATTTTTGTATTTGTAGTAGAGGCGGGGTTTCGCCATGTGGGCCAGGCTGGTCTCGAACTCCTGACCTCAAGTGATCCACCTGCCGAGCTCGGCCTCCCAAAGTGCTGGGATTACAGGCATGAGTCTTTTGAGAAGATCCATCACAATGGTTGGGCAGAAGCTCATTGATTACAACTTGGTTCATGAATGGCGTGGGGGTAGGAAACAGAGCCAAAATAATGGCTATGATTTGAACATGTCCCCTCCAAAATTCAAGTTTTACAGTGTGATAATAGTAAGATGTGAGGCCTTAAAGAAGTGATTGGGGCATGAGGGCTCCTCCTGGTGAATGGGGTCAAGACCCTTATAAAAGTGGTTATGCACGCAGGCTCACTTGCTTGCTCTTCTGCTAGCCCCCTTCCAAAGGATACAGCCTCCACCAGACACCAAACCTGCCTTGATCTTGGACCCTCCAACCTCCAGAACTGTGGGAAGTAAATTTCTGTCTGTTATAAATTACCTGGTCTGCGATACTCTGTTATAGCACATAGCACACAAAACAGACTAAGACATCATCCATATTCACATCTGTGTATTGGTTAATTTTTACTTGGAAAAGAGTTTTAGTTTACTCTGTTAATATAGAATGTGGGGATTCTAGGCCTAAAATATGACAGTCAATGTTTACCTCCTCACCCCCACCCTGGTTTTTGTTCAATACGATCAGATAAGAAACCTGTAGCACCTCGTGGTATGGCAGTGGCCACTGGATGGAGCTGGGAATGAAGTGCTGGGTTTCCAGGCTTTGCTGACCCCTGCGGTGCTGCTGGGTGAGCCATCTCACCTCCCTCCTTTTCCTTTCCTCGTCTGCACAATGATGGGGCCCTCTTGCCATCTAAAACTCTGTTCTAGTCTTAGAAAAGGCAAGGGCCAGGCATAGTCATGTCAATTTTAGTTTTATTCCCAAACTGTTTTCCTCACTGATAAATTAGAATAGATTTGGGACTGTGGGAAAGAAAAACATGAATGGTGAGGACGAGGTGCCACCGCGCCAGGAGCCATCCTCAGCACAAGTGAGTCTGGATGGCGCAGGTTTCCTGGCAACTGGGTGGCACAGGCCAGCTCCCAGAGGGTAGCTATTGGTCAGATGCCTTTTCTCTCTGCTTGATGCTAAACTACAGAGAAAATAAGCCCATGACTCTTTGGAAATTTATTTTCAAGGACAATGATGATCATGAACATCTTTATCAAATAAAGAAACCGTTTTTAAAAATCTCTGTCTTGTTACACTTACTTGACTATGTGGAGTTTTTACAGGGGCTGACAACAGCCCCTTAACTGGCCCCTTAACTGACCCCTTCTAAGACGCTGGGACCAGGGCCTCAGTCTTAGAATCTGTAGGAAATGTTGGAGTAGACAATCCCTGAGGGACACTTTCTCAGAACATGGTATGTTTCTGAATGCACATTTAGATACAGCCCACCCTCCACAGAAGCAAGAACACTGCTGGGCAGCCAGCTAGGCCCATTCACTACTAAAGAACTCATTTCTGCCTTTCTGGGAGGGTGATTCAAATTCACCCTTCCACAAGATAGTCACGGATCTTCCACAGCCCACATTGTTTGCTGAAGATCTGCTGTCCTGCCTGACCCCACAGGTGAAGCAGTGGGGAGAATGTCCTGTAGTTCTTCCCGTGTGACTTTGCAGTAGGCCTTTAACTTCCTGACCTGTGCTGTACTGGAAGTGGGGTCTACACTCTGAGCCGTCAACAGGCCTAAGTGATGGCTGGGGAAATAGAGACTCCTGCCTGTGGGCTGATTCTTCTGTCCCTCGGCGTGCATTGTTGCTCTTTGTAGCACCAGCGGGGAAGGAGCATATGCTTGGCCTGACACTGGCAGAAGAGAAGCCATGTCAGTCTGCCCAAGAACAGCCGGGCCCCGAACAAAGCTGGAGGCTCCTGTTATGCATGTTCCTTTGGGGCTGCTGATCTGCTTTTTAAAATAAACCTGTTTCCAAGTATCAGATCTGAGATGGTGCCAAGATTAGAAGAGCTTCCTTTCATTTTCCTTTTTCCCTCTGGGATGCCATCATGGAATAAGAAGCTGTCACCAGCCTCACCTGGATTATTCTCTGGAAGGAAAGACATCTGGTGCTATTTTTTTCCTTCAGGATAAATATTTTACTTAACTTATCAAAGCCAAATTTTTGGCCTCTTCATCCCATGACTTTAATCCAGTGTTTGTCCTTTGTGCAAACCTGATTTTGGATTTAAAGTCCTGCAAGGCTTCTTTTGTGGTGGGTTCATGGGAGTCTTCAGAGGAGAGTGAGGGAGAGGAATAGGGCTATTTGCTTCATATCGCCCCAGAAGGAAGCTTTGTCTCTACTCTCTTGAGAATCCTCACTATTGTTTTTATATTTGGGGTCCCAAACAGATGCTCCAGTACTTTCCTTTTATTGTTCACCCCCCTGCCATCCTTTATTGAGGCTGCCATTGCATTAGATAATTGCATTCACCTCCCCGAGCTCCCCCTTCGCAGATCTTCTTGGAAGGCTGAGCTCATGACTCATGCTTCTCTGATATAAAGTGACTCTCTGAATTCATCAATACCTGACACAGGGCTGCCCCTGTCCCCATTAGGCACTGCATCATTGACTGGTTGGTTAATTTCAGAATCTAGTTTAGGGTCATAGGAATGGTTGCAAATTATTTTTGACATCAAGGCTCCTTGATGTCCCCCTCTTTTCTTTCTAGAAATGTCTGTCTCTCTACTCTTAACCAGAGCAAGTGCCGCTAGAGAGCCCCTCATCTGTCTCAGCCCTCCCTCCTTTTTCCTCTTTTGCCTCTGAAGTTTCCAGGTTTCAAGACCAAAGCCCACAGCGATGACTTCCTCCTCTCTGTGGTTTCCCCAGCTCTTCTCATGACCCAGGCGCCATGTCTGAAGTCTCCAATTCTCCTGCCTCTGCCACTGCCTCCCAACCCCTCATGCTTGGGGCCTCCACCTCTATATTAGTGCGTTCTCATGCTGCTAATAAAGTCATAGCCAAGACTGGGTAATTTACAGAGGAAAGAGGTCTAATTGACTCACAGTTCAGTATGGCTGGGGAGGCCTCAGGAAACTTACAATCATGGCAGAAGGGGAAGCAAACATGTCCTTCACATTGTGACAGGAAGGAGAAGTGGCGAGCAAAAGGGAGAAAAGCCCTTTACAAAACCATCAGATCTCATGAGAATGCATTCACTATCACAAGAGCAGCATAAGGGTAACCACCCCCATTATTAAATTACCTCCCACTGAGTCTCTTCCACGACACATGGGGATTATGGGAGCTACAATTCAAGATGAGATTTGGGTAGGGACACAGCCAAACCATGTCAACCTCCAGGAGGAAGCATCTCATCCTCCAGCCCCACCGGCTAGAGTCTTTACCAGGAGAGGCCCCACAGCCTCAGCCCTTTCCTGTAAGAATTGGTGGCTGGACTGACTTTGTGGAAGGAGAAAGTTTCATTTTTACAGGGTTCATGCAAGGAGCGAGTCGGTCCCGCATTCTCAGGTCAAATGCAAGGTGTGTTTTCTCACAGAGACAATATTTCCAAAGGAATGTATGCTGTTTATTAATATGAGGAATACAGTTCAAGTGTATTCTGTATTTGTGGAATGGCCTAGATAGCAATCCACTAGTGAACTAAAAACTGTCTGTAAATCAGTTTTGCATGTGGACCAAAAATCGTACTGATTGAGCCAAGTCTTTGCCTTAAACCTGATAGAAACAAGCAACAGCAGTGTTGGACATGGGACGTGGGGTCAGACACCCTTCATTAGAAGCAGCTGTGCTACAACAGAAAGGATCCTGAGACTTGGGGCCAGAAATTGGGGTTCGACTACTCATGTGTCCACTTTGGACAATGCTGTCTTCTGAAAGACTTCATTGCCCTCAAGGGTAAACAAGAGCAGTCATGAAGATGAAGTGACATGGTGATCAGGAAGAAGGTCGTACATGGTAGGTATTCAAGAAGTGTTAGTTGGCCGGGCGCGGTGGCTCAAGCCTGTAATCCCAGCACTTTGGGAGGCTGAGGCGGGTGGATCACGAGGTCAGGAGATCGAGACTATCCTGGCTAACATGGTGAAACCCCGTCTCTACTAAAAATACAAAAAACTAGCCGGGCCTGGTGGCGGGCGCCTGTAGTACCAGCTACTTGGGAGGCTGAGGCGGGAGAATGGCGTGAACCCGGGAGGCGGAGCTTGCAGTGAGCCAAGATAGTGCCACTGCACTCCAGCCTGGGAGACACAGCGAGACTTCATCTCAAAAAAAAAAAAAAAAAAAAGAAGTGTCAGTTAAATACGAATTCCAAAATGAACCATTAGCAACACCGTGAACTCCAGAGGATATTTGTAGATTCTGCAACTCTGTTTCCAAAGGCCAACATTTTTCCTTATTTGAAGCCTCATTCCCTTCCCTTTGCACAGCCACAGCCCCTCCTTACCTAACTGAGGAGTGTCAGGCTGCCTTCGGCCTTCTACCCTTTGCTTCGTGTCAAACACTCTGGCATGCTAGAGACCAGAGTGGCCTCTGCCCACCCTCTCTCCCAATTCAGAGAGGAGGCACAGGTAGCATTGCCAGACTTCACAAATAAAAATATGGGATACTCATTAAAATCTGAACTTCGGATGAACAACATATAATTGTGTGTGTTGTTCTTATAATTAAAAATCACTTGTCATTCATCTGAAATTCAGATTTAATTGGGCAGCCTGTATTTCATCTGTCAACTGTAGGCATAGGGTGAGTTTCTGCCCCCTTCAGAGTCCGAGGCCTGGGCCAGATCTGATGGTGGCTACTTGTCCTCCTTCTGCTTAGCCGACCCCCATCTAAGCCTTACTGTCCTTGAGCCCAGTGTGTCCCCATCATGTGGACGGATGTCCTCAAGGCAGTGTCATCAGAGTCACTGAATGGCATAAGCCTCTCCAACCTGGAGTAGATTCAGGCCTTGGCTGTGTCCCTCCTATTTATTTAGTGGTCAGGACCCACTGACAGTCTGAGAGCTGCCTCCCAGCCCTTGGATCTTGTATCATAGAGGGAGTTAGTTTCCCTCTCCCCAGGAACAGCCCTCAGTCAATGATGGGTGGGAATTGGAGTATCAATACCACAGCTCTCCCACCCCTGGGTAAGGACGGGGATAAATCAGAGGTGTGTACAATAATCTACACTGTCTTCTCCAGTTCCACAGTGGGACTGAGCCCCAGCTGCCCACAGTGGAAACTGCCTAACAATGAATGCACCCTTTATAGGCTTCTCTTTCTTCCCTTCTCTGACTCATTTTCTGACTCTCTTACCAATACTCCTTGCATTGCCTCCCAGATAAACTCCCTGCACCCAGATACATGACTCATGGTGGGCCTCTGGGGAGCCTAACCTAGAGCAAAGCTCTATGTCTTTTATCACACTACAGTTTCCTCAGCCACGTCAACACCCGCAAGTCACCAAAGGTTAAAATCATAGGGTGCTTACCAGAAAATACAGACCCAGGAACCCAAGGATGACGTCAGGAGTCTTACAACATTGTTTGCTGAGATTTGTAAAGACCCCAGCAACAGAAAGAGAAGGCCCTTTCTAGCTTGGAAGATACTCCTGGGACAAGGGTTCAGCACTAGCATCTTCTTACCAGTTTACCAAACCAGGAGCTTCAGACAAGAAGAGCCAGTGTTCTGTGTTCATGGCAGGGGAGTGAAGTTCCATTTCCTGGTCCTGCCCTACAGAGAAGTAGCACAGCAGCTCCTTCACAGGTTATTACTGTCAAAGCAGACTTCCCTGACTGGCTTCCCAGGCTCCCCAGGAGGAAACAGAGGCCAACATCTGTGTGGTTTCAACTGGCCTAAGCCACTGGGAAGGGGAAGGGTTTAGGGCTCAGAGAATGTGTCTCTCTGCCTCCATGTACCTGAGTGATCTGGATAAAATGAGCCTCAGTTTCCTCATCTGTAAAATGAGAGTAATGATGCATCCTGGGGCTGTTGAGTGAATTACATAAAACAATGTATGTTAGAGCCTAGCACTATGTAAGACATCCCACAAAAGTTAATTTCCTTCCCTGGTTTTATTGTACCTGTGAAACTGAGGCGGTAAGAACTCACACTCTTATATGATGCTGTCTGTACTAACAGCTTTCACAAATCTTGTCTTCCCGGTCAGATTGGAAGCTACTCTGGAATCGGGCGAGCTCTTGTTAATTGATTCAATGGCCTTGACCTGCAAAGCTCTCTCTCCCACCTTGCCTTCCTCTTGGTTATCAAGAAGGTTCTGCAAAGATTGCCATCAGCAAGGCTGTCCAGCCTGATTCTTGAGTGGATCATGCCAGTAATTTGCTGTGATGGATAGAGTGCCTTAAACTGCCTGTGTAATTGTGGTGAGCAGCCGCCAGAGTGGTGGAGCGACTGCATTTAAGAAATTCAACTTGCAGGGAACACGGTGCTGCCTAAGCCACCGTCATTCCAAAATTAGACCTTTCCTCCACTCCATCATTACATGGGTAAGCAGTCAGAACACTTCCTGAATACGAACCACAGATCAGAAGTGATTTATAGAAACATCCACATGTGTGTAGATGGTTGGCAGAAGGAGGGAGGGTGGGAGCCCAAGGTTGGCCCCAGACCAGCCACAGGCCTCCTCTACCGCAGCTCTAGCAAAACGACTGCTCTCAGTACTACAGGGACAGGGAAGGACTACAGTCTCCTGCAAAAAAGACATGTGAGCTTCTTTTGGTTCACAGACTTGCCAGATCATAAGGCCCACTTGTCACGCATGTTAAAAATTCAGTCATTCTGGATCTTCTTTAAAGACACTGATTCCGTGGGCCTGGCCTGGGGCCTAGACATCTGTGCTTCTGACAGCCCCCTCCATTAATGGTTCTCAGACTGTGCTGCACATTACAGCCACCAGTGGGGCTTTAAAATATCCTGATGCCCAGGCCCCACCGCAGACCAATAAAATCAGAGTCGCTGGGGGCGGCACCTAGGCACTGGGGCTTTTTAAGGAGCTGTAGATGATGTTGATGTGCAGTCAAGTTTGAGAATCAATTCCCAATCTCTAAAAGCAAGCAAGTCTGGGAAATACAGGTTCCAGGGTAGAAGCCTATTTAGAAGAACCAAGTAACTCTTTTATTTGGCATCATCAAACTGAAATTCAGAGCCCTTGCTGGTTTAGGCAAATAAAATAGGGTTATGGAGCCTCTTTTCAAGCAGTTGTTCTGAAATCAGTTTCTAACACAGTTGCCTGGACATCAACTCATATCAGCTGAGTCACACCTATGTTTTTTAAAGGTTCTTGGGTCATTTGGATGCTCCTCTGGGTCTGGACCCACTGACTTCAGAGAATTTATAAAAGGTCAAATCCTTTAATTTATAATTATGTAGGATGCATATTTGAGCTCTGCCACAAGGAAGTTTCATGGGACTGAGCATTTCTAGGGAAATTTTTACTTTTTTAAAAAACAGTTTTTAAAATAAAAGATGTCTGGTCTATAAGTGGACATTATAAAATACATTTGCAACCTGGTGTTTCCTTAACTCGCGAGCCCCTAAATAGAAGATATGGTAAGATAAGTCAACTGTTCCTTTCCCCATATTCGTGCTACGTCTAGCCAAAAAAGGAAAAGGCCCAAATCTCCCTCCTGGCCTCAACCTTTGCAACAGCAAAGGTGGCTGAATCTGAAGCTCTGAGGTCCCCCGAGTCCCTCGGCAGTGCTCTTGCAGGCCAGCAGCTTCCTGTGGGGGCGCCCCCTGGTGACAGCACGTGGGATAATTTCTGATTAGAAAAAGATCCCTGGGCTGGAAGGGCGTTTGTACAGCTTTCTGCAGCGGCCAGGGTGTGCTAGGTCTGGGTTTATCTGAGTCAGGGCTTCTCTGAGGCATGCGTTTCTCAGCGAGTCTCCCGAATTTTATTTCCAATCCTGCCAAGGGCAGATTAAATGGCTACATGAATGGGAAAATGCAGGAGGCTTTGAAACAGATGGTTGGCTTGTGCAGGCTCAGTGACTTGCCAAGCACTGGATTGTGTTGCCATATGAATGAAAATCCCACTGCGGCTTGGTTTTCATTTCTCCAACCTATGGATGACAGCGGCTCCCTTGTCCCCTTGGCAGTGGGGCCTGGAGCAGTTACCTGCTATTATTCGCCTCCCATCAGGGTTCAACTTCTTGCCTCTCTGGATTTTCCTGGTCCCTTTCTCTGAAAGGGAGTGTCATTCTAGACTAATTTCCTGATGGTGTAAATGATTTAGCAGGGCTGATGAATATCAATAGAGCTGCAGATGGGTTTAAGGCGCCTAATGAATGTGACAGTCTCTGGTGCCAAATATTTTTCCAACTTGCATTTAGGATGCAAACAAGCTTGAATTGTACCCACAAAGGGTACTTCTTTAATTATGCATTATAAATTCTAAAGTCAGTAGTCAAAAGTGTCAGCACAGTGTGGCACAGATGAGAAGCTGTGTACATGGATGTGTGCTCAATGCACATGAGCCAGAGAGACCCCGGTTCGAATCCCAGCTCTGCTACTAATGAGCTGTATGAATTTGGACACGTTATATAATTTCTCAAAGCCTGCTTGTAAGATGCAGATAAAAATCCTTGCCCCTGGGCATTTAAAAAATAATGAGCATGAGAAAATGTAGCGTGGGTGGCATTCGCAATTCAACAAACAGTCAGTAAGTACCTACTATATAGAAAGGGCTGTACTAGGTGTGGGGAATTCAGAAGATTCTGGAAATTCACAGGTTAAGGAAATAACTGGAATGGTAGAATGCCAAGGGCAGGACAGAGGGAGGATGCACCAGGTGTAGGCAGTAGGAGGTGTTTTCTCTGTAAAGAACTTAAAAACAATAATAAAGCTGACTAAAATTTTATTTGCAGCCAGGTGCAATGTCTCATACCTGTAATCCCAACACTTTGGGAGGCCAAGGCAGTAGGCTCGCTTGAGCCCAGAAGTTCAAGACCAGCCTAGGCAACACTGCAAGACTCCCATCTCTACAAAAAAGTTTAAAAATTAGCCAGGTGTGATGGTGCTAAGGGAGGCGACCACCTCTCATATTGTCTTATGCCCAATTTCTGCCTCCAAAGAAGGAAAAAGTAAAAACTAAAAGGCAGAAATGAAATCCACAAGCAGACAGCCTGGCGCCACACCCTGGGCCTGGTAGTTAAAGATCGACCCCCACCTAATCAGTTATGTTATCTATAGATTACAGACATTGTATAGAAAAGCACTGTGAAAATCCCTATCCTGTTTTGTTCCGATCTAATTACTCATGCATGCAGCCCCCAGTCACGTACCCGCTGCTTGCTCAATCAATCACGACCCTCTCACATACACCCCCTTAGAGATGTGAGTCCTTAAAAGGGACAGGAATTGCTCACTTGGGGAGCTCGGCTCTTGAGATAGGAGTCTTAGATAGCATTCAGCCGATGCCCCCAGCCGAATAAACCCCTTCCTTCTTTAACTTGGTGTCTGAGGAGTTTTGTCTGCGGCTCGTCCTGCTACAGTGCGTGACTGTGGTCCTAGCTATATGGGAGGCTGAGGTGGGAGAATGGCTTGAATACAGGAGACGGAGGCTGCAGCGAATCGTGATCATGCCACTGCACTCTAGCCTGGGTGACAGAGTGAGACACTGTCTCAAAAAAAAAAAAAAAAAAGTTGATTTGCTTTTTATTATCAGCATAAGCCAACAATTTTAAACAATGTCAGTGATCAAGTTTCTTTCTCCCTAAAATCTCTTGGTTTCAGTTCCAGGGAACTGTTGTGGTTACTATTGAGTTTTAATAGAATATATGTAAGGTATGTATTCTTGTTTTTTATTATTTGTCCTTTAATAAACATTGTATTCTTTATTAAGGAAGTCAATTTGAAGAATGCCCAGTTATTCAAGGTGCCTTCCCCACTCCACTCCTCAGCACGAGTGGACTCAGCCTCAAGAGTTTTGTATAAAGCAAGTGTATAATGGTTCAAAATTGCTGGACCTATTGGTTCCCCCGAAGGTTTTGTCTCCAGCCCTGTGGCATCATCTCTTTCTGTGTTTAAATGGTAGATTCAAAAATGATGGTATCTCAGTGATTGTAGAAACAAGGACACAAAGATCTTGAGTTACACCAGTTCTGTCATTTCTGTGTAATCACTCAGAGGTTTTATGTTTCAAATTTAGAAGAAGGAAACTCTGAACTTCAAGATATAATATTTTAGTTTGGCAAGTGCAAATTTTAGTTCATGCATGAAATGTTTTACTGAAGTTGAATATATTTAAAATTGAACGTTGCTTTTCTAATAAAATTGTTAATTATTTGTTTTTAAAATGAAGGAACAATTTGAGAAAAAAATGATTATTACTAATCCTTATGTGATGATTACTGAAAATAATTTTATCACAGAGAGGAAGAGATGTTAAAAAATGATCTACTCCAGGCATCAAATAAACTAGGTATGTCACTGCAATGCATTACACAGTAAGTTTTTAAAACATTGATATTGACATCAATGGTGGCCTTTCTCTTCTAACATGGCACTTCTCTGAGATGAAAGATAGGAGTTCACAGTGAAAGAACTAGGTGTCTGCAGTCTTTTGAAAATCTGATTCTGCAGTTTTAAAAAATAATAGTAACTACTATCACTGAGCCCTTCCTATATGTCAGGTATGGAGCTGACATGTTACAAACATTGTTTAGTACTTTATCCAGCACTGTGAGGTGGATATTATTATACCTATTTAAGTGACGAAGAAACTGAGGTTGGGAGAAGTGTGCTCCAGATCACAGACCTTGTGAGTGACAGAGCTGGGCTGACACTGTGGATTACCTCATTCAAAGCTTGTTTTCTTAACCACCACACCATCGGGAGAAGGAGAAGCTGATGCTGATTTCAGTTACTGAGTAGATTGCAGGACTGGCTTGAGGCCTGCGAGATTCTAGACTTTATTTTTCTAACAACCATGCAATTAGATAAGACACTGACACTCGCAAATCAAATCAGGCAGATCTGAAATCCTGCAAACATCAAGAATTTACAGGAGATGAAGCTGAAGCCCAGAAGGAATTATTGCACCAATGCTCACACAGCTACTACTGGATCAAGAAA
This sequence comes from Mandrillus leucophaeus, assembly GCF_000951045.1. Classification (NCBI taxonomy): domain Eukaryota; kingdom Metazoa; phylum Chordata; class Mammalia; order Primates; family Cercopithecidae; genus Mandrillus; species Mandrillus leucophaeus. The sequence continues at coordinate 188,245 of NW_012101660.1, read as the reverse complement.
TCAGGTGGGGTTCTTTTGTTTGTTTTTTGTTTTTCTTTTCTTTGTCTCTCTTTTTTTTTTTTTTTTTGGCAGAGGGTGGGGGCGGATGCTCAGTGTCTTGCTCTGTCACATGGGCTGGAGTGCAGTAGCAGGATCATAGCTCACTGCAGTCTTGAACTCCTGAGCTCAAGAGATCCTCCTACTTGAGCCTCCTGCAGGAATGCACCACCATGCATGCCTGGCTAATTTATGTGTGTGTGTGTGTGTGTGTGCGCATGTGTGTTTGTAGAAATGGGGGATCTCACTATGTTGCAAAGCTGGTCTTGAACTCCTGGCCTCAAGTGATCCTCCCACCTTACTGGGATCACAGAAGAGAGCCATCATGCCTGGCCAGTAAATCAAGTTTCTATCTGCCTATACCATGCGGTCTCTGGGCCTAAATTATACACAATCAGCTGTTTTACTGTTCCAACTATCCCACATTCTTATTTCCATAGGTTTTGGCTTAGAAGGAGGGAAGTTTTGGTTGTATGAATTTAGCCTTGAGGCAGCAGGCTGATGGTGTCACTGACAGAAAGGAGAACTGCGTGGGCGGAAGTTGCTCTAAGTACTCTGTCTGGGATGATTTTGGAAACTGGTTTTCCTCCTTGGGCTACAAATACTCAACTTCTCAGATGCTGCTGAATATTGACTATGTGATAACGTGCTTACACTCTTGATAAAGTCTCATCTTTCAGTGCTCCCCAGGAGGAGATTGTGTAGAACCATGCTCCTTCTCCTCTTGACTCATTCTGTCAAAAAAATGCCTCTGGAATTTTATTATAGCCTAGTTCATCTTCCTGGCTTTAAAAGATTTCTATTATTTTCCCACAAGTCTGTCTCCTGATCTAAAGAATGTGAACCCCTAGCTTAATCATTTTAAAATTGTAATTTATATGACTATGGCTAAAGTCAGGTTCCTGGGCTTTCCCCTAGATGTTCAGATTCAATAGGTCTGGGTGGAAGTCTTGAATCTGCATTTTCCATGAAGGTGTGTTGCAGGTCCCTCACTTTATAGGCCCCACTTTGAGATGCTCATAAGCAATGGCATGTTCTTAAGTTCTTTCCAGTCCCTTGCGAATGATAAGCTCTTCGTAGGCGTCTGCTGACTGAAAATTAAGGCCACTTCTATCCTCTACTGCAAATACACACTATTTGGAAAATTTCATTACTACTTCAGGCAAGGCTTATTTTAATTATCAGTGGTGTTGATTGTAACGTCATCTTTCTCAGACCTGTTAGTATTTTTTATTTAGTGTTGTTTTGTTTGAGGATCCAAAAGTTGTGTATGAAAGGGGAAGCTGCTGAATCAGCAATCTGACTTAGAAAAGCATCAGAAACATCTCGTAAACATTTCATGTTAACTGTTAAGAAATAGGTTGAAAGGTAGTCCAAGAAATAATAATCAATGTGTAAGTAGTGCTAACAAGAAAAAGATTAAACTTAAAATAAAACTTTGGGTTTTCCTTTCCTGATAATATAGAAGGCATTTAATATTTACAGTCAAAAGAATTGATTAGAAGGATTCATGTAAACCAAATTCAAAGAAAACCCAACAGTCATTTTTGCAATGAGATCTCCCAAGTATAATGTAGGTGGCAGAAATCGGAATATGATAGAGTCTAGGAAATCTAGGATAGTCTCTTAAAATATAAAATAAAATCCCAGAGTTATTCTGCTAGTTTTTGTGACAATCATTATTTTTACAATTACACAAAAAAGGTTTTTTAAAATGTGGAAAACAATAGGAAGTGTATGTTTCTCTTGTCTGTCAATAGTTTGGGAAACAAAAATTAACAGAAGACCTTGATGATTTGCTCTCAGTCATTACAGCGCATCAGACAAGATATTTACCAATTATTGTAGCATCTCCTGGTATTAGTGGACTGTTGGAGGTTTTTATCCATTATTTTCAAGGAATTCCACCTGGGAATTCATTCATCCTGTGCTATTTCATAATCAAATTGCTATACAAATGGAAGCACTTGGAATTTTGTTGAGCAGAAGTAAATTGATTTCCCTTTTTACACAAATCTCATTTAAAAGCCAAGGTAAATCATTCTAAACTACCATCCACGTGGTTCTAATTACAAAATAAGAATAATTAAAAAGTCAAAATGCTCAAGAGCCCTCTTTCCCATGTTCTTCCAACCATGCCCTGTCCAAAGCTTTCTGAACTTTACATCTAAATTACTTAGCGGTGTTACTGACCTCTGATATGTCAGAGAAACATGTTGCTGGTCACCTGCTAAACTCTATCTCAATTTAAAGGCTGCTGAAATGAGGAGTCAGGTTAGGGCCAAATGCATATTTTGAAAAGAAAAGCTCTAAATCCCCTTTCTTTTCTTGAATAGAAAAGCTCTAAAAGAGCAAAGACAATATTTCATTTTAATTTCCCTTGATGTTAAAGAATATTCTCAAGAGATGCTGATCTAAAAATAGAGTGACTATCAGTTATCTATAACATAAACTGACTTATATTTTTTCATCATGAACTCCAGATTCAGGACATAATCTCCATGGCCCCTCATTTCTCTGGATCAGATTTCCTATCAGGTGAGGGAAATAACTTTCTTCATAAGAAGCGCTGCCTACTTTAATTTTTTTCCAAAAGTAATGCTGGATGTAAAGGTCTCTGGTTACCCATGTCTTCAGGAAAAAGGAAAATGAAAGAAGAACATTATCTCGTGTTTACATTTCATGATGACTTGATATTCAATTTACTCACATTTACAGGCAAAACAACCTTTTGACAATTCATCCATCTAAATTAATGAATTGTTCTTACCCTAGATGTATATAATATTGCTCTTTAAACATTTGCCTGACCAAAGATAAAGTGATTCCAAAGATTGTGCTTTTATTTGGGCTTTAAAATGAGCTGCAAATGGATGTGGAGTTTTCTCTGGGTCTTGTGGGATGTTTCACTCTTCTTCCAAGCCATGTAACTCAATCTTGCTCTTCCCTGGCGTTTGCAGGTGGCAAGAGCTGTGCTGGAGGTTGAGGCCTTGCTCGAAGACACTTGCAGGTGCCACTTGTCTGAAAAGTTCCGACCTATAGTTGGTAGAAATCACATCAGGCTGAAGGCCAGGGGATTTCTCCTGGGCTTTCCACTTTACCTTTGTGATTTTGTCTAAGTCATTTAGCTTACTAGGGCCTCAATGTCCTCATTTGTAAAATAAGGAGATATGCCAATTCCTTTAAGCACTACCTTTCTAGATTGTGTAACATATTATCTGCAAAGTGCTTCTATTAGTCAAGAGAGAGATACAGGCCGGGCGCGATGGCTCAAGCCTGTAATCCCAGCACTTTGGGAGGCCGAGACGGGCGGATCACGAGGTCAGGAGATCAAGATTATCCTGGCTAACACGGTGAAACCCCGTCTCTACTAAAAATTACAAAAAACTAGCCGGGCGAGGTGGTGGGCGCCTGTAGTCCCAGCTACTCGGGAGGCTGAGGCAGGAGAATGGCGTAAACCCGGGAGGCGGAGCTTGCAGTGAGCTGAGATCCGGCCATTGCCTTCCGTCCCAGGCCACAGGGGGAGACTCCGTTTCAAAAAAAAAAAAAAAAAGAGAGAGAGAGAGAGAGATACAAACTCCCACATAACAGGGCCTCTGTGGTTTATAATGATACTAGCTAATATTTATTGAGACCCTACCATGTGTCATGCAAAATGCTAAGGACTTTACATTTACTGCACTACTGGAAAATAGAAAGATAAATTTTTTAAAAATTCTATACATTTTGGTATAGAATGTCCAAGAAGCCTTCATTGCTTTTATGTATGCCACTTGACTCAGCTAATATACAAATCATAGTTAAGTTATGGTCATATATATTTGTGCATTCATTTAACAAAATGCCAAGTCTCAAGTCAAAATAAATCTCTTAGAAGTATTTATAGTAGTATGGCATAAACAACTGTAATACCCATATATGCTAATTTCACTTATCTAAAAGAATATGGGATATATATATACAGGGCATAGGACCGCCCAAAGTGACAGTCTGACTTTCTCTCTGGTGATGGAGTCTTTGAATAACTGAGGCTGGAATATCCTGGGGAAAGAAGGGAACATTGAAAATAAAATATTGCTCAATGTTTAAATTTCAATTTCAACAAATGCTGATTTCCATCCCAAAACAAAATACCAACTTGCAAAAGTCTTGCCAATATTCCATGAAAATTTTGTGAACTAGATTTGCTAGTTCCAAACAAGGCTTTTTGGCATCGCACCTCTACTCACTTAAAAAAGGTAGTTGATACAGCAAGAGCTGGATGAGACCAGATAACTTTGTATATTTAAGGTATGTTTATGGTAGTCAACATGCTGCTAATGAAAACTTTTTAATCATTGAAAAGTAAACTGAATAACAAGTTATAATGAATTATAAACACATGATGATAATTATGAACCAAAATTCTTTCATCATAAATTTTAAAATGTGCTGTAGATGCAGTACATTAAAAAAAAAAACTTTAACGTTCAAACCAAATTGTAATTAGCTTTTATACTAAAAAACAAAACAAAACAAAAAGTGAACATTATGAAGCTCAGTTTCTTAGTCTTGAAAGAATATTAAATTTTATACTTAGGCCATTTTAAATCATCAGTGTTAATTTAGTTTCAATATTTTACTAAACACAAAACAATGCACATGTACAGGCGTGTGCCTGTGTCCCTGGCTCCTGCCCTAAACATTAAGCTTTACTACCTAGTTTCTGAGCTGCATAAATAAAATGCAGAACAATGAGAAGGGGGAGTAAAGTTACTTTTATTCTTTGCATACATCGTAAACATTTGAAAATATAAAGAATAAATTTTAAACTTGTCAGTTCAGAATTGGCCAGAGAGGCTCAGGAGCAATGATAGGGTAATGGAAGGAAAGACACGAAGACATGAAGGTAGAATCGTGTCCTTTCATAGTGACCCAACACAGCTGTGTCTCCACCTTCTTCAAGCCCTGGCAGACGTGTTACCTTGCGTAGATATAGTACCAAGTGAAAGTGGTTAGGATGTTTTCTTGCTCCTTTTCCTCCAGGCCTCATCTACATAATTCACTGACCATTCATATGACAAAATTACATAAACTACTCCCAGGAAAATACCCATTTGCTAATATGCAAGTGTGTCCCACTAGACAGAGGGATGCAGCTCACCTACTAAAAAATGGGCAGACACAAAGGGAGCTTTCCAAAGAATTCCTGTTTCAGACCAACGAGGGGTGTGGTTTCAGGAATCTAGGGAAGGGCTCTTGCTCTAAGGACGGCTATGATTAATGTTGGCATGCCAACCACTTTAACACCTTTGGACAAACACTTGCCATTTTTCTATAGCATTTTAAAAAATATAGAGCAAAAGTCTACCCAGACTCTTGGGAGAAGCTATTCATTCTTTTTTTAAATTTTATTTTAACAAATATTAATTGACTGCCTACCATGCTTCTATAGGCTATCCTGGTATCCAACAAATGGACAAAATCTCAGCCTCCATAAATCTTACGTAACAGTGGATGAGACAAGTAGGTCATGACCAATGCATTTATGTGAATAGATTTTACCAATTTCTTCTATAGTAGTATCACCCCGAGTACCAAGACAGAATTGGGCACTTTAAACCTGAGAAACTGACTATGTCCATGTCCTAATTCCTCAGCTTTTCTGTGGCTTTTTCATGTCCGCATTAATGGCACAATTCTGAATTTGTGTTTTTGCCACTAAGATACGTTAGAAACATATTTAAGCTTTTGTGGTAGAATAACAGAGTGAAGTATTAATCAATGTTTTCCCCCAGTCCTTGGTATTTCCTTTTTTCACTAGTGGAGAAAAACTTAAATTCATACTGTTCTTTAAAACTATTTCTGTTAAGTCTCAGAGTTTTTCCAACATGATTACAAGGAGAAAGCTAAATGATGGGCTGGATGCTTTTTAACTAAATGAAGTCAAGACCTTTATGTAAGAGTAAAATAACAGAATGAAGTTAGAGAGGACATAGAGCTGGTGTGTACATTACACGTTTAGGTGAGTGACTTGATTTCTAGCAATAAACATTCTATCAAATTCAATTTCCTTTCAAAAACTTATAGTGAGTAAATGCAATTTCCCATTCCAAGCAAGCATGTCTCTAAGATTAAACTTATAGTCCATAGAAGATAACAATAAAAGTTTAAAGTCAGTACTTCTCCAAGGAAATTACTGCAAACCAGTTAGGGAATAATTTTATGAAAAGAAACAGAAGAAATACAAACATGAAGAAAAGAGACCTTCATCTGAATCTTGCTGTTTATATTCTTAGCGTATTTAAAATAATCTTCTTGTATTTCCCTATTATATATTAAGGATTTCTGGCTGACTCAGTGCTTCATATTCACCAATTCCTATGCCAATAATCTCCCATTCTTCAAAATTAGTCATGAAACTGAGTGCTGAAGCTTGTGATCCTCTAGCTTTGGTCACAATTTCAGCCAAGGCTAAATCAAATGCATTTCAAATAAGGTTTAACCTTCTAGTCCCATTACTCCTTAGTGTTACCCACACGCTTTCAGCTGAGTGCCTTACTGTCTTCGGGAACAAGTGATGGTACCTAAAAGAGAAAACCAAAGCATGTTCTCTGATTTTTCAAAAGTCTAACCTTTGAAGGAAAACTGAAAAGATACTTGTGCATAAACAATGTGACAAATCTGTGAGGATGCTTGGTTGTGTAAGTACAAGGCTTGCTGCCCCAGAGATTAGGAAATATTCCCCATAGCAAAGGAAGGAGCAGCAAGGAGTGAGTAAATACTGGGGGCCTTAACAGAGGGCCCCCAGTTTGCAATTGCAAACACACCTAGAGGCTTGGAGACCTGGTAAAAGAGGAAACCCATCTCTGTTTCCTGGCAAGAGCCTGGGGAGTAGCAAGATCTCAGGGTACTGCCTGTTGTATCAACATAAATTTGCCAGAGGCAACCACATAGTTTAGCCCTGCACAGGACAGAGTGGGAGGAGCAGGCTCGTCCTCTTGTGTCTTGGAAATGCATGGAAATGAGTGAAGACCCAAAGACTTGCACTGGGGTGTGAGGTATGACATAGCAATAAGGACCAAATGGGAATGAGGACATTTCAGTGGATGCCAGCAGAAAATATGATAATCCAGATGAGATGGACACCCTCCTGTGCACCCCCCACCTCCCAGACTTACTATGATTTAAATTCCCAGTAACTTACTGCAATCCCTAGGAAATAGGTAAGAAATACTCATTATTGACTAAAACTAAGATTTTATCACCTACTTCTATGGGAGCTTGAAATAGAAATTGACTTATAGAAAAATAAATGTCCATTTCTTCCACACGTAAGTGTAAGGACAATATTCCCACCTACTACATTTTTATAAGGAGTTTAGAATTTTGTCTTAATTGGGATTAGTTGGGGTGGTTCTGGGCAGGGACTCGTATTGGCAAACAGATTTTATATCTTTTATTCAGGTTGTTTGTTTGTTGTTTAGAGGTTGAAGGAATCAAGAGTAAGAGAAGACTTTAATTTACAGCTGAAAGCAGAAGTGGCCATTTGGAAGTCACTAGTTTGAATTGGCAAAGACTTTTTCCAAGATAAGCCAAAAAAGTGTTTAAAATTAGAATCATAAGGATTAAAATATAAAATTATGTGGTATCAAATATAACATTGCTCTCAGAAGTGTTATAAAAGTCTACAAAGTTGCATGTCATCAGTGATTTCTCAGCCCTAAGTATATGTCAAAGTCATCAGTAGAATTTTTTTGTAAGTAGATATAGCCAGGTCTTATCCCAGACCTCCTGAATCATAATTTCTCCTGGTAGGGCGTTTGCTGGGCAGTTATTTAAAAAATGTCACAAGGCTGTACAATAGTTAGTGAGAATGGATGTCTGAGAAACCTCTTCTAATGCAACTGACTGCAAGTTTTATCAAAATCTGTGGAAATGGCCATTATTGTTTTCATTCAAAAATATTTATTAAGTATCAATAATTTCACGGGCCCTCTAGGACAGCCTTCTGCTTTCAACTCTAATTTAAAGAGGATCTTCTCCTCTTCTTGATCGCCTTGAGCTCTAAACAACAAAAAACAAAAGACATAAAATCTGTTTGCCAAAACACGTCCCTGCCAGAACCATCCCCAAATAACCTCAATTAAACTGAAATTCTAAATTCCTTATAAAAATGTAGCAGGTGGGAATATTGTCCATAAACTTAGATGTGCAAGAAATGGAACTTTATTTTCTACCTTGCATGCAAGATAAAACACTGTTTCAACTTTAACACCTAAATGTGAGAAACGTCACATCAACCCACAGGTGAACTGAAGCCTAGTTCTTCACTCACGGGTTTGGCTGGGACTTTTGAAAGAAGCCCAAAGCCAAGCATACTTCCTGAATTCTGCCACTCACATTGTCCCCTCCCTGCTCAACTAAGAAGCAAATAATGTTAAGTAGTCTGTTAAGCCTCTCTTTCGGGGGCAGGGCAGGATGGAAGTTTAGTAAGGCAGTCATGCTTTCCTACGGTTCTGCCACAGCAAGTCCTAACCTTCTCCCACTCATCACCTTGCAGCATCATCAGCCATGCCAGGGAGCCAGACAAAGTCACATTGCTGACAGCCATAAAGGACTTCAGCATGTAGCAGACAGCCTTCCCTGACAGCTCTATATGAGACAATGTCTCCAAAATGCTGCTTTGACTGTATCTCTCCATAGCCTTCAGTGACTCCCCACTGCCCACAGGTGGCTTTCAAGGCCCTGCGGATCTGTCCTACCTCTTCTAGCCTATTCTTCCATTCCTTTCCTAGACTGACTCTCTCCTCCAGCCAAATGGTGTGTTTTTTATATTTTGAATACTGGCCCACTTCTCAGTCTTTGTTCTGACTCTTCCATCTGCCTCTAATTTCCTTCCTCTCATCTTGGGCTACTGATAAATTACCCATCTTTTAAATCCCACATCAAATACTCCCCACTCCTTGAAGGCTTCTGCAGTCTTTTTTTAGAGATGCTGTAACAAAGTACCATAGACTGGGTGGCTTAAACAATAGAAATTAATTTTTCATAGTTCTGGAAGCCAGAAGCCCAAGATCAAGGTGTCGGCAGGCAAGTTTGGTTCCTTCTAAGGGCTGCGAGGGAAGCTATGTTTCAGGCTTCTCTCCTTGCCTTGCGGATGGCCATTTTCTCTCTGTGTTTCACTTGGTCTTCTGTTTGTCAATGTCTGTGTCCAAATTTTGTCTTCTTATAAGAAGACCAGTCATATTGTATGAGCACCGCTCCCCCATCCCCCCACCCCCGGCAAATAACCTCATTTTAATTGAACTACCTCTCTAAAAACCCTACCTCCAACTGTGGTTACAATGTGAGGTACTAGGGGTTAGAACTTCAATACATGAACTTTTGGAGGGACACAATTCAATCCAAAACAGCTTGCTTCTCGTTGCTATTTCAGCCAGAAGGGATTTCTCCTCCTCTGTGCCGACAGCCTCTACTGCACACAATACTTAGCAGCAATTGTACTTCTATCTTTGTTCCCCAATTAGGGACTAGCACATTGCACAATACATAGTAAGAATTTATTAGAGTAGAAGCTGCTTAATAGGCCCCCACTTACAAATTCTGCAGATGAATTGTCCCCTCATGCCCTTTGCAATTCTACCTTTTGCTTGCCCCTAGTGCCCCAAGGGCCAGCAGAGAGCAGGCTTTCTGGAGCTTGTGTGCTTCTACTCTGGCCAATTGAGCTGTAAGTTTACCAAGAATCAGTTGTGCTTGATCTCAACCCTGTGTATGCCCTGTTGGACTTAATATATTTAAATAATTTAACTAAAAATTGTGTGATGCAATGACATATGAGTGTAAAGGGAGAGACTGTTTATGAAAAATTAAGATGGTTCCTTTGAAAAGGCTTGACAAAAGGGAGCTCCTGAAAGTATTCCTGAATTATGTGTGAGTGAAACAACTATAAAGTCAGGAGAAAATAATAATTACAATCTAGAGGCATCTCTTCTCAGATTACGAGTGTCTTTATGTTCCTACTCTACTCTAACAAAACCATAACTTTAAACAAAACCAGAAATTGTAAATGATGTATTGTAAATGTGGTTTATGAAAGACAACTCCAATATCAGACCTAGATTCCAAGAAAAGACTTCGCCTTCCTACATCAAATTATCTTGAATGAATATACAGTTTATTATTTTAAGTTAAAATAAATGTTTATAGTATATATTATGTATTAGGATTTTTAAAAATGATTCTTCAGTTTATTTAACTTTTCAATTAATCATCCAACTACCCATCTCTCTTGCATAAGCTAACAGGAACACACCTGAAAAAGCTGCCATGCCAATGAAGGATTGTACCAAGGTGTGATTTTCATAAGCAAAGAAGACACAAGAGCTGCCTTTAGGACTTGCTAAGCTCTGGGCAGCATCTGACAGACTTGAGGATTAATACAGTTTCTTTCCAAACAAAGAGTTCAGGGCAACTGCCTGTGAAACACAGTCATAACAGAGACATACTTTCTGGATAAGTGGTTACAGTTACATCACAGCTCCCTCACCTCGCTGGCCTGGAGAGGAATGTCTGCACTGGGGACTCCTCCCAGCCATGCCTACCTGCACAGGTTGAAGTCCACTCTGCGGTGTTTCATCCAACATTTGCAAAGGACCTACTCTGCATCAGCCACCTGCACTTTGAAAATGCTTGCAATCTTTTCCAGAATGAGTTGAATCCACAGTTCAGTGATATGTTTTATTTATATCTATAGGAAACAAGACATTTTATAATTACCTACAACAGAAAGTATGTGCAACACCATTCAACCAGAGTCTGCTTTAAGAGACCAGGGTGTCATACAAAACACATCTGAGTGATTTTTTTATACATTAAAAAAAAAAAAAACCCACCATTGAATAAAGTTAGAAACGGAGATAGTAATTTCTACAGATTTTCAGATCAACTACAATTTTTAAGTTGCAGAAAACCTTAACGGTAAACATATTCTTTATTCTGTCACCAATGCCTGTGGTTGGGGCAGAATGTTATAGAATGAATGTGTTGCAGGGAGAAAAGGCACGAACTCATCCCTTCACCAAGAAAAGGATCAACGCAGCAACGTTCCTCACCACACCATGGACAGAGGCTGCAGTGCAGGCTTTAGGATTCATCCTCATTAGCAGGTAATGGTTCCCCTTCCAGCACCGCAACCAAACTGGGTCATCGTGTCCTCTGCCTGTAGTACGGAATGAACTGTGCACTCACCTGGTGCGTTCTTCTTAAGGGAAAAAATTAAAGGGCTTATTAACTCTGACATGATTTACAAAATTATGTTGCAAATCATCAGCTCTTTCCCCCTCATATTAAATCTGAGATACAGGAAATGGATCCAATTCCTGTAGTTCTCTCACCCCATTACTTATCTATAAGCTTATTTCCTTTTGTTCTTCTCCAAGTTCTTTTTCACTCTTGTTTCCCTTTCCTGATTTTTGCCTTCCTTGCATGTTCCCTGGCTTGCTTGTTTTCCTTTAAGTCCTACACCAAGGAATTAAAACAAAAAATTTTAAAAAAAACCTCTTGAGTTGAATATAGTGAATAGACAAAGAATTCTAAAGCCAGAAAGACTATTTTAAAAAGATACAATTCAGTTATTTCCATTATTGACTAGCAAATTGAGGTGTAAAGAGGCCAAAGTTGGTTCTAGCAGTATTCTTTGGCTCTATTTGTTCATGTTTATTGCTCTCCAGTTGCTACTAGTACAGGCACTTGGTAAAGCACAGACCAGGCTGTGCTCTCTTTGAATTCACCGAGCGCCTTTCCTCCAAAAAACAGCAAGTCTCAGGTGTCATGTGTAAAACTGCTTTGTCAACTAAAAAACTTTTTTAAAACACTGTTATCACCATAAACTGGGATGACATTTGCATCTCAATTTTCTGAAGTCACATCTAGGAAAAGTTAAGGGCTTGTGAGTATGAAAACTTTATTTAATAAGATTTCTAGTGTGCATTCTCACTGAAAGGAGTTCAATCAACACCTCCATAGGTTGCACAATTTAAAAATTCTCACACTTATCAAAAAGCCCCAGAACTTTTAGGAGGGAAAAAACAAGGTGGGTATCACGTGCTTGGATGAAGTGTTACTCCTGTCAGCTCCCTGGATCACTCGTGAATCCATTGTTTTGGGGGAAACAGACTTTTTTTTCACTTTAAACTAGAAGAAAACTCACTTTCTGAATACTCTGAGCATCTTCCCTCTCCCTTTTGTTTATTTATTTTGTTTTTGATTCATATTAAGCCAAGCCTCTCCCTGGCCTTGTCTCCAATTTTGACATACTCTGCCTTTAGGTCCAGGAATTTCTAGAATTAATGTTATGGCTGTGCAGTGTTCTCCAGGTATACCATTCCATACAAGCAATGAAAAATACTATATGGAGCTCCTCAGTCTTTTCTATCTGACAGTCACCCAAAGGATACTGCCTACACTGCTTTCCTTTATTTAAAATGAAAGGTAAATTTTGCTATTAAGAAATGGAGTGGAATTGGGCTGGGCACAGTAGCTCATGCCTGTAATCCCAGCACTTTGGGAGCCTGAGGTTGGTGGATCACCTGAGGTTAGAAGTTTGAGGCCAGACTGACCAACATGGTGAAACCCCATCTCTACCAAAAGTACAAAAATTAGTGTGGGCATGGTGGTGGGTGCCTATAATCCCAGCTACTTGGGGGGCTGAGGTGGGAGAATCACTTAATCATTTGAACCTGGGAGGTGGAGGTTGCAGTGAACCGAGATCGCACCATTACACTCCAGCCTGGGCAACAGAGCAAGACTCCGTCAAGAAAGAAAGAGAGAGAGGAAGGAAGGAAGGAAGGAAGGAAGGAAGGAAGGAAGGAAGGAAGGAAGGGAGGGAGGGAGGGAGAGAATGAATGAAAGAAAGAGAAAGGAAAGAATGAAAGAAAGAGAGAGAAAGAGAGAGAGAAAGAGAGAGAGAAAGAAGGAAAGAGAGAAGGAGAGAAGAGAGAAAGAGAGAAAGAAAGGAAGGAAAAGAGAGAAAAGAGAGAAAGAGTGGAATTGTACTAACCTCTCCTGTCTCTCATCTGATCACATAGACACTGAAGAGGTTCTATGCTACTGTCATCTAATGTTAGTTTAGATTTAGACGATTCATTGAGAGGAGGCAATGAGAGTGAAGACAATCCTGGTTATCTTTCAAGCTGGCTGAGCTCAACTTAGTACTTCCAGGACCTGAAATCCGTCTGCCATTTTTCAGCAGAGCCACAACATCCTGGTATAACATGAGCATAACATAGGCTACAGAGATTCCACCTGATGCTAGGGTAGGATCCCACAGGATGAAGGGAAGAGATCTGACCTAAAGATGAGGGGAAAATTGAGTGAATATTTTTAACCTTAGCCACTGAATCAGGAACCAAAGCAGAAAGCAGGGGGAAAATGAATCCAGATAATATCATTCATTCTCAATTTAAAATAAATTTTAGAAAGAGTTTGCTAAGAACAGAAATTGTCACCAAGAGTGTTGGAGTCAGGCTAGCTGTAGTTTGTGACTGGTCTGACAAAGGCTAACTCTTACCCAGCTGTCCAATAAAAACACTTAAAAAGTATCATTTCCATAAGGCTTTGTCTACTTGAAACACAAGCCAATTGTTTGGGTCCAACTTATGAAGCAAGGTCTTACAAAGGTTATGGGGTGAGGAGGCCTGATGACAACTAAATTGCTTTAAATGGAGCTCAAAATACCACCTTAAATATTCTCCTCTCCCAAGAAATGCTTAGTCATAAATCAAGTAGTTCAAAACGTATTAAAAATGACAAATAGAGCAAGCACTTACATCTCATTTTTTTTCTTTTAATTCACTGATGCATCAAAGATTTCTGAAGGATATTATTACGCACAAAAAAGATGAAGTACACCAGGAATGCAAGATTCCAGGGATAAAAGAGGAGATTAAAAATCAAATGGTGGCCCAGACTTAATGCTAAAAATTATTTTGAAAATAGACATGTGCACTTTGAGACAGGGAGATGAGGACTGTCTGCTCTGAACTTGTAAGGAGTGGCGAATCTCACAATAATTGGACACATGTTTCTCATCTTTGAAAAACTTATGAATCCATTTTAATGTATTAAAGTTCATGGGTACTATTTGTCTACAAGTAGGCTTTCTTCTCTCTCTTCCCACCATGCATTCCTTAATGGGGTTTTGATTTCAATGGGGGAAAAAAATAAAAACGTTCCAAAACTCACTAATGTTTTCTGAATTGCCGTTAGGCTAACTTTAGAAGGAGTTTTTTAAAAATGTGCTAAATGAAACTTTCTGTGCAAGAATCCCTGATATGCCAGTACTTCTAGAAAATAAGTTATTTTTTAATGTGTCCCTTCTGCTGTATGTAGAAATTAATTCTCAGCAATAAGAATTATTAAGTGCCTAACCCAAGATTCAAATTTGTCCTTACCTGGAATAAATCAGAAAGTGGCTCAGGTAGAAAAATCCAGCCTGGCAAATCATAACACACCTCCTTAAAAGACACTGTTTCTGAGCACTTGGATGACCCAGTGTGAAAGGAAGAGCTAACTCTCCGGAACAGTTCTGATTTCTCTCTTCCTTATGATTATAAATACCTAGAGAATTCAACCAATTCCCAAGGCAGTGAGCCTGCCTTTTCTTTATAGCCTTTTTTCAGTCTACTTGGAAACATCTGTTTTTAATTGAATTTGGATTTGAAACTAATTTCAGGAGAGATTGGATTCAGGCTCCAATCAAGTTGGAACAGAGAGATTATTGCTTATACACATATCCTAAAATTCAGGGAGGCTTGAGGCCAAGGATGCCACACTTCCTGAATGCAGGCATAAGGCACATACATTTAGAAATGAAAAAGGAATGGTCTAATTATCTTGGGAAAACCTCTTTAAGACCAATGATTCTGGGTTTTAGGTTTCAGCTTTTAGACAGGATTCGATTTGGGGAAAGGTCAGATAGAGGACATTGCCCTCCCATGCGCTCCCTATCTGGAGCAGAAGATTAAGCATTCATATAATCAAGTTAAAATAAAAACAGAATTTTGGGTTGTTCACTGAAAAGATCATAAATCTACCCTCTCTGCTAATTTGTTTTATTATTATTATTATTTATATAAATTTAAGGGGTAGTCGTGTTGCATGAATATATTGCGTAGTGGTGAAGTTGGGTTTTGAAAGAAATGGAAACACTATCACCTAACCACAATTTTTCTCTGCTAGTCTCTCAATGGCAAGAAGCCCCTTTCTTCCATTCATGCTCGCCTTCCCCTGATTCCCATCTTACTAGAAGGTTGAAGAAGGGGAAATGACTCAAGATTTCCCCTTTGTTCTGTTCTGGGACTCCCTACTGAGCACAGTTGCTCAGGAATCATCCAGACCTTGTTGCTAACTCAGTGTATTCCTAACTGTCTGCTTCAAAGTATTCTATTTTAAATGAGGCTCTTATTTTTCTGCTTCTCAAAAGCATCTTTGGTGAACTTATTAGTGATCTGTCACAAAGTACTGAAAATCATAAAGAGCTGCTAAAGTGCAAGTGGCCATTTTCATTTTCTTTAATGGCTGAGTCCAAAAAATAAAAGTAAAATTCATGCCAAGAATTATTCAGAGATTATTTGATTCTTTGACAATCCATAAAATAAACCTTGGATTCCTCACTTCACAATCAGACTGACAGCTTATGCCAATTTTATCAAGCCTATCATAAATATACACCCCTATGTTTCTTGAAACTCGAAGTACCAATGAGCAAGAGAACACAAAGATATTTCCATTTAACTATATAACTGTGATAAATTTTAGTAATGTATTAGTCAGGGTTCTCTAGAGGGACAGAGCTAATAGGATGTATATATTATATATGAAAAATATAGAATACATGAAATATATAATATATTTTTATTTATATTTCGTATATAATATATATGAAAAATATAAAAAATATATAATATAATATAATATATATATTATATATATAAAGGGGAGTTTACTAAGTATTAACTCACATCATCACAAGGTCCCCCAACGGACTGTCTGCAAACTGAGGAGCAAGGAAACCAGTCCGAGTTCCAGATCTGAAGAACTTGGAGTCCAATGTTCAAGAGCAGGAAGCATCCAGCACAGGAGAAGGGTGTAGGCTGGGAGGCTAGGCCAGTCTCTCCTTTTCACATTTTTCTCCTTGCTTATATTCTAGCTGCGCTGGCAGCTGATTAGATGGTGCCCACCCAGATTAATGGTGGGTCTGCCTTTTGCAGCCCACAGACTGAAATGTTGATCTCCTTTGGCAACACCCTCACAGACACACCCCGGATCAATACTTTGCATCCTTCAATCTAATCAAGTTGACACTCAGTATTAATCATCACAAGTAAGTTTAGATATTGAGAACTAATAGCACCCTCGTATTTGTTTCCCACATACAAATGATAAATGTACTTTTAAACATTATTGCCAATTTTCATTAAATTCATTAACCAGTCATTCTAAATGTATTATTTACCATAAACTATTAATTCATGAGACTCACTTTTGTCAACAAAAGGCAAGGCATCAGTTGTCATTTATTAATTCAAAGTGTTCTCTGTAGAAATTTTCAGAGATGGCATGGCTTTTTCTTAATATCTGCTATTATAATTTAATAAAATTTAATATCTAAGATGTGTTAATTTCAACACTTCTAATCTTGGCCCCACTTTTTTTTTTTTATCAGAAGAACCAAAGAAACCAAGAAATCTTCATCTGAATTTGATCCTCTGCTAGAATAATAATAATCTAGGATACTTTGGGAAAGAGAAGACTTTCCTTATAAATGAATATTTCAAATACAATAATGAAATGGCTATAGCATTAGTTATTTACACTTCTTAGAAGATATATATATATATATATGCACACACACACACTTTTTAGGTGATATATTATCTATACATGTTTATTCTCTAATGGCAATCTGATGGCAAAGACACAAAAGAGTTAAGGAATAAGACTCCAAATGTTGCAATAAGCCAAGGAAGATGATGCACAAAGTAAGTACTCTTGTGACACTTAGCAGCTGGTATCTTTAAAACCACACCAAGTCCGTACGTGCAGTTCCCAATCAATAGTCAATACAAACAGCAGAAATGAAGTTCCTCAGTAAATCTTCAGAACTAACAACAGAAGCAAGGATGACAGTAGTTGTTATTTTCTCTTCCCTATACAATACACAGCTTCACAAATCACCCAAGTTTTAAATTGTATTTTATTATCATAAATATCTTCTGATTGTTAAAAAAAAAAAAGTTTCCTGTACAAATATTGGAAGATGTGGAAAACATGAAGGCTAAAACAATATCACCCATAATCTTAATACTCATGAAATATTCTAATTCATTTGTTTCTTTTTATGCAAGGTACATGACTATACACAGTATACATAATATTTTGTTATATCCTTTTCTCCAGTATTATATATTATAATAATTTTTGCATGTCACTAAAAATTGTTTATCAACATTTTAAAATTGCTTCAGAATATTCCACTGTATTCAGCATTTGAGTGTCCCCAATCTTATAGATGACATTTTTACAAATTCCTCAGTACGTACATATTTTTCCATCTTTCTGGTAATTTCCTTAGAATTGATATCTAGATGTGAAATTCATACTTTTAAGGATGTTGACACAAACTGTCAAAATGTTTTCCAGAAAGACTTTTAAACATCTATTCAGCAGTGTATGCATGTGCAAACAAACCCTATCCTTATCAGCTGTGATTCCTATAATTTCTTTATATTTGCTAATTTGGTGGACTAAAAAGTTGTTATTTTATTTCACATTTATTTAATTCCTAGAGAAGTTAAATTATTTTTCATGTTTTTTTTGTTTGTTTGTTTTTTGTTTTTTTTAGAGAGAAAGTCTCGCTCTGTTGCCCATGTTGGAGTGCAGTGGCGCAATCTCGGCTCACTGCCACCTCCATCTCCTGGGTTCAAGCAATTCTTCTGCCTCAGCCTCCCAAGTATCTGGGACTACAGGCACACACCGCCATGGATGCTGTCACATCCGCCTATTTTTTTTTCTTTGTTTTTTAGTAGAGATGGGGTTTCACCATGTTGCCCAAGCTGGTCTCGAACTCCTGAGCTCAGGCAATCCACCCGCCTTGGCCTCCCAAAATGTTAGGATTACTGGCATGAGCCACTGCCGTTCCTTCTTTTTGAATTATCCATTTTTTGAGTCCTATGTAAATTTTTATATAGGACTGTTTTTTCCTTTTGATTTATGGAAATTCTTACTAAAATTCTGTTCTTTGCCATATGTGCTTCCTATCTGTTTTGTATGTTTTGGTTTTACACCTATATTTGATGTACAGACATATTAAATATTTATAGTTAATTCTATAGATTTTTTCCCTTATCCATTTCTTTTAAGATTCAAAAGTACTAAGATTTAAACATTTAAAATATTATCTATATGTGACAATGATAACAATTATTATCCTTTTAATCATGCAGTCCAGTACTGGATTGGGAGTTAGTAAATGCTAATTTACTGTGAAGCTGCCTCTTGGGATCATTTTTAAGGCAATTCTGAGGGAGAGACTATGATACTCTCCCCTGAAAAAAGTACTGCTTACATGAAGCTTCTTTATTCAATGTCTGTAGTGTACCCTTTTGCAATACTTCATTTCAAAATGTTGACAAACATGTGAGACTATTTTGACCAGATGGAAACTCAAATGAATGAATTAGAGAAAATTACTCTTTCACTCCCATTTAACATTCAGAAATTCAGTTTGAGTTTTCAGTTTCCAGGACCTGTGGTAAATAAAAGAATATACCATTGGAAATTCAAATAAACCATGGGTGGTTGAAAATTCGGAGCGATAAAGTACACATGTACACGTTTGGTCCCTTCTAGGTTGCTACAGTGAAGTATATTAGTTGCAAAGTGCAAGGGAATCATTACTTTTTCACAAGTTGAACACAGGCACAACATCCATGCCAAATGCTTTGTATAATTTATTGTGATTTCATTACACTGGCATTAATATGCAAACCCAGGAAAAGAGATTTAGACAACAATTCCAGCTGATCTAAATTCTGCTGCCTAAACTTAAAGGAGCTTAATAAACAAGCAACAAAAAATTGATCAAGAATAGATTCTTGTGACTGTGACTTCCATATTGTTGGTCCCAAAAGCACTACTCAGAATTCCAAGATCTCTTCTAAAGGTAGACACAAAGTCATAAGAAGCACTTTGATTCATCAGAACGAATAAAGCAAATAACGTACTTACATTTCTATATAGTTGGGGAAATCGAGATCCAAGTAGAATACACAAAATACATAGCCGCAAATAAAGCCTAACATTTCAACTATGCCAACAGTATCTTAAAAGCAGTAACACAAAAAGAGTGATAGTATTAAGGATCAATCTAAACATACATTAGAATCTCAATATTTCGAGGGAAATGGAGGTTCTTTGGATAAAACTAGGGTGGAAGTATTTATTCTCTGCAGCCTTGTTATTTTGGAGGCCAATGAATATTAATCATCTTTCTAGGATGGGTGGTATTCCCTAATCAAGTAGTAACATCATTTATTCATGCATGTGGATATGCTAAGTTGTTTTGAATAATGGCAATTAAGATTTGGAAAAAATAACTTCAGTATAAGTGTATCTATGGGGTTTCCATCTGGATTTCTGGTTCAACCCCACAGAACCCTTTCTCTGCTTGGAATATATAAAAGTACCTGCCTGTAGATGGGCCAAGTGGGCAGTTTCACCAGAACGGGTCTCCCCAGTCTGGGACAAGCCTTTCTGCCCACCAGCCTGCATCCCAAAAGGAGAGAAGGTGCTTTCGGGATTTTCAGGATCTTACTGAGCCCTGGTCAATTCTAATATATTAAAACCACTACCTGCGAAATCCCAAAGGACTGAAGTTTCTTAGAAGTTTTTCTAAAAGTTAACAAAAATTCTTTCTTGTATTTTTTATTGGGAGAACATGGAGAGAGGTGGGGATTGTGCCCTGGCATTCTGTCATTTCATTTTTGAAATAAAATACTTCCTGGACTAACCTCAGCACTTCTACAATATTTTTGTGGAGTTTATAAAATTAACAACAATGAAAAATTCTGCAGAAATATTTCTAAAGTGACCAAAAAATGGATCCATAACAAAGAGTTGATGGGCTTTTCAAATGAAGATTACCTTTTTTGCTTCTGTTGAAGTCTCAGGTTGATTCTTCACCAAAAATAGACTTGGTATTGTCACTGACAGCACAATGCACACTGGCACCCAAGTTACATATAAATTCTGCAGGCTTCTACCCCCTAGTGCTTAAAAACAACCAGGGCAATGGTGAACAACTGCCACAAGCTGCTGAAATGATGTCCAATGGCACACATATTTACTGCAGCTAAATACCACTTATCTAGTATTTAATCTCCAGAATACTTGAGTTTTCAGAATGGTTACACAATAAATGTCATCCAGAAAAAATATGCTGTTTAGTTAGAACTCAAGATCACTAAGTGCATCTGAGAATAGGAAAACCACAGAAAGCAACTGATGGACGGTTGTGATTGGCTGGATCAATTGTAGGAAAGGAAAGTGCTACTTTAATTGCCCAGCTACACATTTACAAGCTCAGTGCATCCATTCTAGTGCTGACAGGCCTTGGGAGGGAACAGCAGACAAGAAAGAAGAACACTGGAGAAATGAAGTAGGACGATAGCACAGAATAGGATCAGAGGAGATTAAAAGTGGTGTCAGTGGCAACAGTAGCCAACAGAAATTAAAGGCAGCAACAGGGAGTGTGATTCAGGCCGCTGAGAGAAGGAGAGAGGAAGCAAAAAGCCCTGAGCTTGAGACAGATAAAAAGCAAAGAGACTATGAAAAACCCAGGCACCACTGGAACATGCCAAGCAGGTTTCCAGAGATGTAGAAGAGCAGTCATTTAATTGACAAACTCTTACTAAACACCTACATTCTTAGCAACCAAGAATGCAAAACTAAATAATTTATGCCCCTACTCCAAGAGACTATAAATTAAGTCATTACATCCTATGGATATTATCTCCTAAATCTGCATCTAGATGACTCAGAGTTTAAATCAGCAGAGCCAGGTCAAGGTACATTTTGGAAAGCTCTCTGAGGAAAAATCAAAAAGCACTTGATCCATAACTGTTAACTATACAGAGCAGAGTGACTCATTCTCCATGGGCAGTGGCTGGCTATATTCTTACTCTATCAGTTAATGATTAAAGCATGAGAACTTCCAGGAGTGATGGTCAAATTGAACACTCTTGTTCAGGAAGCTAGGAAATAGTGGGATGCAGAATCTAAGTAAAAGTGAAAGACAAAACCAAAAACCACAAGCAAACAAACATACAAAAACCTATGTTTAAGTAGAAAACATGTTTCCTTATAAGCCAGACAATCATCTACCACGGGTTGGTAGGGGCAGGATAGGTCCATGCAGCTTTAACCTCTATGTTCTATTTTTAATTTTTTAGTTATGTTTCATCTGTACTAGGGTTAATATCAGCAGACATCAGACACACAGATATCTGACTGCAACATTCTGGCTAAATCATTCCCACTTGTTTAACATAAAAACTGATGAAGCATTTATTTTAAAACATTTGTAGAGTTATAACTGCAAAGGTACAGCTCATGGCTTCTCATATATTACAACCACATGTTAAGACAATAGAATTCAATAAAAAATTACCTTCAGACACACTTTGTATTTGAGGGATTCGCTTTATCCCTCAACATTCCAGGTTGGATAGTCCATTGAGCACATGTTCCTTGGTGAAACTTAATTTTTTTTTGAACTCTGCATTGACCCTAAGTTTAACAGTATTCCAAATTCAGTCTACTTTGCCCACAGAATATATTGCAGCTAAGCAAAACTCTGTTTCAGAAACCTCATAAACTGTGTGAGTTGCTCAATTTAGCCCTGAGGGAGTAAATTGAAGAGAGCTGGCCTGTCATACTGTTTTAGACCTGTCTCTTATACACATCTAGATGTGTATAAGAGACAGTATATATATATATATATATATATATATAAGGTTTGGTGGGGGTAGGGGGCGACACAGGGGAGGAAACTGATTGGGTGTCCTTTAAGTACCAAATGCTTTACTGGAGATTTCCATATCTTTTAAAATTCATTCATTCCACCACTATTCGCCGAATGTCGGCTATGTACTCAGTCTTGAGCAAGACTGAGACAGTCCCTGTTCTTATAGAGCTTATGATTCACATAACACCAATTACACTGTAAATTAGCTTGATACATACCTGATATCACCTTAGGTTGATTTTGAAATCTAATCCCTTTACCAGCTGGCTATGTGACCTCAGTCCAGTTTGTTGATGCCTCAATTTCCTCAATTGTATAAAGGAGTTTGCCATGGAAAATAAGTGAGTTCAATGAGCACATATAAAAGGTCTTTCACCATGCCTGGTACACAACTGGGGGTAATCTTCCTGCCTTCCTCACTCTAGTATCCAGTGGGATTTGTATTTGATTTGTAGATTTGAGTAGCTGTTCTCATCCTTGTAATAGTTACAACCACCAGGGGGCAGTAGAAAAATATGCTCCACACGTCCCAAGGGGAAAAATGGGGCCACTCTCATAGGTACACAGCTAAAAGTAAGTTTCATTGTTGGGCTGGCTCATAAATACACACGTGAAGAAACAAACAGCCATTTAAAAACACAGCAGTCAAAGCAAAAATAAAAATAATAGTATTCAGTTATTCAGGGAATCTATACTGCAGGCCTATTCTGCGCCAGCCTCTGAACATTAAAATAGTGCCTGTCCCATTGGGTGATATGAAGATTAAATAAGTTACAACAGGACTGACAAATGGTAAGCACTTAAAAACTATTTGTGGCTATCATCTTGTGGAGGATATGTTTTTAGATTAGCCACAAGAGAAAAGTGGTACCGCTTATCACCTGGAGAAACCTCTAAAAGCATTTGACTATTCCTGTCAATCTCTCTCGTACCTTTTTCTGATTAATCATTTCTGTTTATTTTCCTATAACATAGATGTGTTAATGTGTCCAATGACACAGACCAATTGGAAAAAAAAGGTAATAACATGGAATCTAAATGTGCCACATCTAAAAATTCTCAAAGGACTCACTTGGATGGTTGAGAGAAATGTTATGTCTTATCAAAATATGCCTTACTCATTAAAAATAACTCAAAGATGCTCTATTGGTTTTTAAATGAGAAAATGTTCTATTACAAATAGAAGTACCGGAATGAACTATTACCAATCTTACATTTTGTTCTTATGATTCTTTAACCTATAGTGCATGAATTGTGAGAGTATGATTATATCCGTGTTCATGTCAAAGATGGCTGTCAAAATCTGGAGTGCTAAATAAGGATGGACATCTATAAATATAAAATCCCAGGCCACCATTATCCAATATATATAGTACAGTGTATGAAAGTGACAAAGTCATTTACATGATTAAATACGTTAACAAAGTATTCTAAAAGCTTACAAATATTCCACTTTATTTTTTCATTTGAATACTATCATAGAAATATTTGCCTATAGCCACTGACTATATTTTTAATCATGACTCTCATTGTAGACTATGTGTCAGCATCAGTGGATTATTGTTCAGTCTTAGTATAGAAAAGAATAAGAATCCCCTAATGGCAACATATCATGTTCAGTTACCTTGAGGCAAGAAAATATTAAAACTGTATGAAGAAAAGGAATTAAAACTGGATGTAGACTTTAAAAATATATCTGAAAACAGACAGGCCTCTATTCTACTATTAAAAATGCCACATTAAGAGGATTGTCAGATACAGAACACTTATGCAATATTTAGAGCATGTCTATACTAAAAAATTATTTGTTGTTTATCTGAAATCCAAATTTACTGGGTGTCCTGTATTTTGTTTGTTAAATTTGTCAACTCTACACATGAAGCTCTCTATGCACACATAACCCAGAACCTTCACTCTTTTGAAGATAAATCTGGAGAAAGTTTTACCTGAATAGGCAGCTGGTTAGTCAGGTAGCAGCCTTTGAAATTTGTCAGGTCTCCACCTATCCAGCAAAGCAGAAAACCCAGAGAGACTGCTTCATCCACTCTTCCATTTCTGTAGGCTACAAAGAGCTGACTGGAAAGTGACAATTGACAAATAAACACGTGGAGAACTTAATGAGCCAACTCAACACCAGATAAAAACAAAACCGATGATGTACAGCAATAAAACATCTCATTCACTCCCAGTTAAGCCTCTAGGATTCTTTTTAACCTGTCTTCATTCACAGCACACAGCAAAAATATCTAAAACCTAAAAGAAGCTCAGTGACAATACTAAAATATTAATGCCTCCTATCTCTGCCTTTTCTTTTATCTTTCCCATTGGAATTTATATATATGTCCTAAGCACATGTTTATTCTTTCTTGGCCTCATAATGGGGGAAGATATTAAGTCATGTAATTAGAGATACTAGATATATCACTAAAATGTAAGAATAGAGGTTCAAAATGTTTATCAGTGATTACATTCTCAGCCAGTACCTATTTTTTCTTTTAAATTTACTTCTAATCAAGTTGCCCACATGCAGGTGGACAGGTGGACAAATAGCAAAATCAATGTGAAAATCTATTTGGCTCCCTACGATGCCACCTCTTATGTGGAAAAGTTTTTAAAAATCTTGGGTCCTGGGATCCAAAAGACCTGAAGACATGGCTTGTCACCTGTGGGACATCAGACAATTACTTAATCTCTCAGAATCTTACTTTCCATATCATAAAGTAAGATTAAGTTTTTAAACCAGAAGTGTTGATTGCAGGAAGTTGACCAAGGTTTGAAATGGGTGGCCCCACTTGAGGCTAAATGATGTCCATAAGCCACCAGTGGTAGAACTGGGAATCAACCTAAATCTCCTGACTCCAAGTTTATAATCTTTCACTACCACATATACTACCTAAAAGTTAATATTTCCGGAATTCACATCGGAGACCATAATCCCACTCACATCAATGCTGAGTTATTCCTCCATTAAGCGGTGGTGAATGGTATATATATCAATGTGGTTTTCAAAAGACTTTTTGTTATGTTTCAGATTTCCAAAGCATCTGAGGACTGACTGTATTCTCTACCTTTCCCCAGTATTTTATAAACAGATGACCTATCTAGGCACACATATTTTACAAATTCCTTTGAAGCAGACCTCTTTTGCTTGATATTTTTTTTTCTAGGGTAGATATAGTTGGTATCTGACTTCTAATTATAAATAAACTTAGCAAGAATGGAAAACTTTCCCCTGTAGGACTAAACTGCTTGGATTTTTTTTTTTGAAAATTATCCCCATGCCCACAAGAAAAGAATAGCGTAATGTAATATCTCACCAAAGACTACTTAAATTTTTGCTCTTATCAAAAAACATATTGAAAAGGAATTCAACATAGGACAGTGAAGAGGTAAGGTACATATGCTTTATTGCCTTTCTGATTACTAAATATAAAAGATTTGTATATCTTAATTAAGAAAAAAGTAGTCAGTATAACGTATTAACAACCTTTCTGTTATATTCCAAAATGTTTTAGAGTGATGCTTTTTAGCACCTTCAAAATATAAAATACAAAGAGAACATTTGTTCAATAGCAAGCCCAAGTAGTTTGAAAAAATACTTAATATAAAAATATTTAAATTTTTTTAAAATAAGAAATTATGAACAAGAGTGTTACACTATAGATTTGAAATCCAAGATTCTTAACTTACGGGAGAGCAACAGACAGAAAACAGGCAATAGAAACTAATTCTATAATCATGCTCCAGTATTCCCAGGAGTTGGACACACATCTTGCAGGAGATGCCAAATCCATATGGTCCCAGTCGCACAAATCTTCCTGTCCTCTACTGAGGAGATACACAGTTGCACCTGTGATTCTATAATTAAAGTCTGGATGGTTGATGTTGCTGGTTCTCGGAAAGTGCAATTTAATGTCAGAATGAATATTTCTTTTTAAAATAATGCTTTGATTCATACTAAAGTTTGGCTACAAATTGTTTTAAAATCTGTAAAAATTAAATATAAATAAATAAATATTGTGTAATATTTTTTCTTAGAAAACTTTGTTGAAAGAAATTAAAGAAGACTTAAATAAATGGGAAGACATTCCATATTCATGGATTGGGAGACTTAATATTGTAAAGATGGCAAAACTGCCCAAAGTAATCTACAGATTTAATGCAGTTCTTATTAAAATTCCAACTGCCTCTTTTCCAAAACTGCACAAGTTGATCCTAAAATTCATACAGAATTGCTAAGAATACCAAATAGTCTAAACAACTCTGAATGAAGAGAATAAAGTTAGAGAACTAATACTTTTGAATTTCAAAATGTGTGACAAAGACAGTAATCAAAACAGTGTGGTAATGGCATTAGAAAAGACATATAGATAAATAGAATAGAATGGAGCATCCAAAAATAAAAACATACATCTATGGTCAATTGATTTTGACAAGGGAGCCAAGACCATTCAATAAGGAAAGAATACTTTTATCAACAAATAGCAGTGGGACAACTGGATAACTACATGCAAAAGAATGAAGTTGAACTCTTACCTCACACCATATACAAAAATTAACTCAAAATAGAAAAAAGCTTAAATTTGAGAATCTATATAACTCTGTAAAATCTAGAAAACATAGGGATAAATATGTATGAGCTTGGATTTGGCAACAGATTCTTAGACATGACCCCAAAAGCACAAGCAACAAAAGAAAATATAAATTAGACTTCATCAAAATTTAGAAACTTTCGTGCATCAGAGAACATTATAAAGAAAAGTGAAGAGCCAACCCACAGAATGAATAAGACCTAGTATTTGATATACAACAGGGTGGCTATAGTCAACAATAATTTAATTGTACATTTTGTAATAACTGAAAGAGTATAATTGGATTGTTTATAACATAAATGATAAATGCTTGAGGATATGGATACCTCATTTTTCATGACATGATTATTATTTATTGCATACCTGTATCAAAATACCTCATGTACCCCATAAACATATACATCAATTATGTACATCAATTAAGTAAAAAATAATACAAATTTAAAAATTTTTAAAAGATCACAATGAGACACAATATAATATGTCAAAAGTCAAAGACAAAAAATGAATTTTGAAAACAGCAAGAGAAAAGAGTCATGTCCAAGGGAGCCCCCTGAGACTATCAGTGGATTTCTCAACAGAAACCTTGCAGGCCAGAAGGAAGTGGGATGATATATTCAAAGTACCAAAAGGTTAAAACTTCCGACTAAGAATAGTCTATCTGACAAGGTGTCCTTCAGAAATGAAGGAGAAAGAAAGACTTTCCCAGATAAACTAAAGCTGAAATAATTCATCATCATTAGACCTGCCTCACAAGAAACACTACGGAGAGTCCTTCAAGTTGAAATAAAAGGATGCTAGAAAGCAACATGAAAGAATATGGAAGTATAATACTCATAGGAAAAAGGTAAATATATAGACAAATGCAGAATACTGAAATACTGTAATGATGGTGATAACATTTAACTCTGGTATTTAATTTAAAAATAAATATAACTACAAAATGTTAATAGATACACAATATAAAAAGATGTGACTTGGGAAATCAATAATCTAAAGTGTGTGGGGTAGTAGAAGAAAGAAAATACAGTATTTGTATGCAATTGATGTTAAGGCTGTCATCAACATAAAATAGATTGTCATAAATATAAGATAATTTATGTAAGTCCCATGGTAACCACAAAGAAAACATCTATAAAAAATACAGAAGGGAAAATAATCAAAATGTGCCACTCAAAAAATAAAATCAATGAAAGACAAAGGAAGATAGGAGAAAAGGGACAAAAATGTACAAGATAAACATAAAATAATTAATATAATGTTAATAATAAGTACTTTACTATCAGTAATTACTTTAAATATAAATGGATTAAACTCCTCAAATAAGCCATAAAGTGGCTGAATGGATTTTGAAAAAATATTCAACTGTATGCTGTCTATATGAGACTAACTTCAGATTTAAGGACACACATAGACTGAAAATAAAAGGATGGGAAAAGATATTCTGTTTAAATGGTAATTGAAAAAGACCAGATGTGGCCATAGTTATGTCAGACAAAATAGGATTTAAGTCAAAAACTGTCATAAGAGACAAAGAAAAACAATATATAATGACAAAGGATGAATTAATCAAGAAAATAGAACAATTATAAGTTTGTATGCACCCAAATCAGAGCATCCAAATATATGAAGCAAACACTGACAGAACTGAAGGGAGAAATACTTGTGCAATAATAGTAGGAGATTTCAATACCCCACTTTCAATAATGGATAGAGCAAACCTGATAAAAGATTAATAAGTGACCAGAAAACTTGAACAAGGCTATAGACCAACTGGACCTAACAGATATGTATAGAACATTCCACCCAAGAGAAGCAGAATCCATATTCTTTTCAAGAGCACACAGAACATCCTCCAGGATGAATCACCTCAGATCACAAGCAAGCCTTAACAAATTTAAGATTGTAATCATACTAAGTATTATTTCCAACTACAATGAAATGTAACTAGAATATAATAGCAGAAGAAAGAACTGAAAAATTCACAAATATGTGGTAACTAACATAATACTGAATAACAATTGAGTCAAAGAATAAACCGAAGGGAAATTAGAAATTACCTTGAGACAAATGAAAATGGAAACACAACATGCCAAAATTTATGGGATGCAGTAAAATCAGTACTAAGAAAGAACTTTATAGCAGTATATACCTACATTTAAAAAATCTCAAATAAACAGCTTAACTTTACACCTCAAAAAAAAAATTAGAAAAAGAAGAACAAATAAAGCCCCAAGTTAGCAGAAGGATGAAAATAATAACAATTAGGGAAAAATAAATAAAATAAGAGAATAGAATAACAGTAAGAAAAAAATCAACAAAACTAAGGATTTCTTAAAAAGATTAACAAAATTGACAAACTCTTACTTAGCAAGACTATAAAAAATGAGAAAACTTAAATAAATGAACTAAAAAATAAAAGACATTGCAACTGATGTCACAGAGATTTAAAAGGATTATGAAACACTACTATGAACAATTATATGTGAACAAATTGTTTAACTTAGACGAAATAGAGAAATTCCTAGAAATATGCAACCTACCACGACTGAATCTTGATCAAATATAATACATGACTATACCTACAATGAGTAGGTAGTTTGTATCAGTAATCAAAAACTTGCCAACAAAGAAAAGCCCAAGACCAGAAGCATTCACTGGAGAATTTTATCTAACATTTTAAAAGTTAACGCCAATCCTTCTCAAACTTTTGTGGAAAAAGAGTGCTATTCCAAGTGAAATAAGGCAGTCACAGTAGCACAAATACTGCATAATTCTACTTATATGAAGTATCTAAAGTAGTTAAACTCATAGAAGCAAATTATCAAATGGTGGTTACAAGGGTGTGAGGAGAGGGAATTGGAAAATTGCTGTGCAATGGATATAGAGTTTTGGCAATGCAAGATGGAAAAGTTCTAGAGATATGCTTTACAACAATGCACATATAGTTAACAATACTTTACACTTAAAAACGTATTAAGAGGACTAATATATGTGAGGGGTTTTTTTTTTTTTACAACAAAAAGAAGCAAATAAAATATTGTGAGAGTGAGAAACAGAAATTATAGTTCAGAGTTCTTAAGAGGAGGAAACTCCAAAAAAGAACTCCAGAAATCTGCACATAGGTCACCTGTGCCTTTGGCTGAATAGGAAGGCAAAGTAGGGCAAAACTCCTTTAAGTCAGGCAAAAATCAACTACCAGGGAGAGAAAAGCTACCAGGGTACTATTAACTGAAAAATACTGCAGCTCACACAAGACTAAGAGATATTTGAATTCTGAACAGGCAGGGGAAAGAGATTATTTAGAAGACAAGGAACATTCACAGAGCACCCAAAAAGACGGTGCCTTCAGAGTAAGGGTAAACAAGCTGTAGCGGCTATGCTAGACCCACTCTAATACAGTTTAAAAACAAGCCTTAGAATAATCAAACTTATTTTCAAATAAAGTAGCTGCTTGCCCAAATAAACACCAATACTCTTTAAAGTTTTCAAGGAAGATTGTCACAATGTTGAGCATAATGTCCAGCATCCAACTGAATATTGAAGACATTCAAAGAAGCAGGAAAATGTGTCCAATAATGAAGAAAAACAAATTAGCAATAGAAACAGACACCAAAATGATAGAGATGTTGAAATTAGCAAGCATTTAATTGTTATAGATATACTCCATATGTTGAAGAAGCTAAAAGAAAACATGAACATTGATATGGTTTGGCTCTGTGTCCCCACCCAAATCTCATCTTGAACTGTACTCCCATAATTCCCACATGTTGTGGGAAGGACCTGGTGGGAGATAATTTGAGTCACAGGGGCGGTTTCCCCCATACTGTTCTCACCGTAGTGAATAAGTCTCAAGAGATCTGATGGTTTTATCAGGGGTTTCCACTTTTGCATCTTCCTCATTTTCTCTTGCCGCTGCCATGTAAGAAGTGCCTTTCACCTCCCACCATGATTCTGAGGCCTTTCCAGTCGTGTGAAACTGTAAGTACAATTAAACCTCTTTTTCTTCCCAGTCTTGGGTGTGTATTTATCAGCAGTGTGAAATCGGACTAATACAGGAAATTGGTACCAGTAGAATGGGACATTACTGAAAATATACCCAAAAATGTGGAAGCAACTTTGGAACTGGGTAACAGGCAGAGATTGGAACAGTTTGGAGGGGTCAGAAGAAAACAGGAAGATACGGGAAAGTTTGGAGCATCCTAGAGACTTGTTGAATGGTTTTGACCAAAATACTGATAGTGATATGGGCAATAAGGTCCAGGCTGAGGTGGTTTCAGATGCAGATGAGGGACTTATTTGGAACTGGAGCAAAGGTGACTCTAGTTATGTTTTAGCAAAGAGACTGGCAGCATTTTGCCCCTGCCCTAGAGATTTGTGGAGCTTTGAACTTGAGAAAGATGATTTAGGGCATCTGGAGGAAGAAATTTCTAAGCAGCAAAGCGTTCAAGAGGTGACTTAGGTGCTGTTAAAGGCATTCAGTTTTATAAGGGAAGCAGAGCACAAAAGCTCAGAAAATGTGCAGCCTGACAATGTGATATAAAACAAAAATCCAGCTGGGCACGGTGGCTCACACCTGTAATCCCTGCACTTTGGGAGGCCAAGGCAGGTGACTCACCTGAGGTCAGGAGTTTGAGACCAGCCTGGCCAACATGATAAAACCCCGTCTCTACTAAAAATACAAAAAATTAGCCAGGTAGTGTGGTGGTGGGTGCCTGTAATACCAGCTACTCAGGAAGCTGAGGTAGGAGAATCCGTTGAACCCGGGAGGCAGAGGTTGCAGTGAGCCAAGATCGTGCCACCATTGAACTCCAGCCTGGGCAATAAGAGCGAAACTCAGTCTCAGAAAAAAAAAAAAAAGAAAGAAAGAAAAAAGAAAAATCCATTTTCTAAGAAGAAATTCAAGCCAGCTTTGGAAATTTGCATAAGTAATGAGAAGCCGAATGTTAATCCCCAAGACAGTGGGAAAAATGTCTTCAGGGCATGTCAGAGATCTTCACAACAGCGCCTCCCATCACAGGCCCAGAGGCCTATGAGAAAATGGTTTCGTGGGCTGCGGCCAGGGTCCCCATGATGTGTGTGGCCTAGGGACTTGGCACCCTGCATCCCAGGCACTCCAGCCATGGCTGGAAGGGGCCAACGCAGAGGTCAGGCTATGGCTTCAGTGGGTGGAAGCCCCAAGCTTTGGCAGCTTCCACATAGTATTGAACAGAGTCCCTCTTGGGGTACTGCCTAGTGGCCTGTGAGAAAATGGTCACCATCCTCCAGATCCCAGAATATTAGATCCACTGACAGCTTGCACCGTTTGCCTGGAAAAGCCACAAACATTGAACACCAGCCTGTGAAAATAGCTGGGAGGAAGGCTGTACCCTGCAAAGCCACAAGGGCAGAGCTGCCCAAGACCATGGGAATCCACCTTTTGCATCAGCGTGACCTGGATGTGAGACATGGAGTCAAAGGAGATCATTTTGGAGCTTTAATATTTGCTTGCCCCGCTGGATTTCAGACTTGCATGGGCCGTGTAACCACTTTGTTTTGGCCAATTTCTCCCATTTGGAACAGCTGTATTTACCCAACACCTGTATCCCCATTGTATCTAGGAAGTAACTAGCTTGCTTTTGATTTTACAAACTCATAGGTGGAGGGGACTTGCTTTAGATGAAACTTTGAACTGTGGACTTTTAGGTTAATGCTGAAATGAGTTAAGACTTTGGGGGATTGTTGGGAAGGCATGACTGGTATTGAAATGTGAGGATGTGAGATTTGGATGGGGCCAGGGTGGAATGATATGGTTTAGCTCTATGTCCCTGTCCAAATCTCATCTTGAATTGTACTCCATAATTCCCACGTGTTGTGAGAGGAAGCCAGTGAGAGATAATTTGAATCATGGGGGCAGTTTCTCCCATACTGTTCTTGTGGTAGTAAATAAGTCTTATGAGATCTGATGGTTTTACTGGGGGTTTCTGCTTTTGCATCTTCCTCGTTTTCTCTTGCTGCTGCCATGTATGAAGTGCCTTTCACCTTCCGCATGATTCTGAGGCATCCCCAGCCATGTGGAACTGTAAGTACAATTAAACATCTTTTTCTTCCCAGTCTTGGGTATGTCTTTTCCAACAATATGAAAAAGGACTAATACAAACATGGTAAAAACAAAGTTAAAAGTAAGATTTGTAAAAAGTGTACCATAAAATACAAATCATAAGAAAACTAAGTTGGCTATAATACTCAGAAAAAGTAGACTTCAGAACAATAAATATTACTAAAGAAAAAAGAGACATTTTATAATGATAAAGAAGTCAACTCCTCAAGAAGACATAGCAATACTAAATGTCTATGCACCTAATACAGAAACTTGAAATATATGAAGCAAAACTGAAAGAATTAAAAGGGGAAATAAGACAAATCCAGTACTATATTCAGGATTTCAATTCTTCTCTCTCAGTGATTGATAGAACAGTGCTATTTGCTAACTTCTTATTGACTCAGCGAGAATTGCTATGTCTTCTTAACAAACAGTAATATAGAGAAGACACAAAAAACCCTATCAACCAGCTTGATCTAACTGACATTTATAGAACACAACACACATTGTCATGTTCAGAGGACACATTTATTTCAAGTAAATGGAACATCCATCAAGAAAAATCACATGATAGGGCATAAAACTAGTTTCAATAAATTTAAAGTATCACAATAATACAGATTATGTTTTTTGGTCACAACAAAAATAAATGAGGAATAACAAAAGATAGTTGGGACATCTGCTTTCAACAGTGATAAGTTGGGATTACATTCACCATCATGCCTGAAATCACAAAATGGATAAAATACATGAAACAATGATTTAGGGGCATTGGACATCAGGCAATGAAGAATAGAGAACCCTGAGAAACCTCAAACAAAGGAGGTGAATGAACTCTATTATTATCCTAACTTATTGCCTGGAGAGAGTCTTAAGGTTGTGTTACAAATACTGGAAAGCCAGGATGAGTCAGGAGATCACCCTGAGGAGAAAGAACTGGGAGTTCAGGGAGGCCACAGAGCTAGAGTTTGCAGAATAGAGTACCAGCAAGGATAGAACTGCACAAAGAGAGAACTCTGGACAATCCCTCTCAAATCATCAACTAAATACTTATCAGTATATCTATGTAAATGAACTACCTAAGATCAAGAGGAAAAACACCCTAAAAGATTAGAAGTGGGGTGCGAGCAAGATGGCCGAATAGGAAGAGCTCCAGCCTCCAGCTCCCAGTGCGAGTGACACAGAAGACAGGTGATTTCTGCATTTTCAACTGAGGTACCAGGTTCATCTCACTGGGGAGTGCCAGACAATCATTGCTGGTCAGCTGGTGCAGCCCGACCAGCAAGAGCTGAAGCAGGGCGAGGTATCGCCTCACCTGGGAAGCACAAGGGGGAAGGGAATCCCTTTAGAAACTGAGACACACAACACCTGGAAAATCGGGTAACTCCCACCCTAATACTGCACTTTACCAAGGGTCTTAGCAAATGGCACACCAGGAGATTATATCCTACACCTGGCCAGCAGAGTCCCACCCGGACAGAGCCTCCCTTATTGCTAGCACAGCAGTCTGAGATCTAACTGCAAGGCAGCAGCGAGGCTGGGGGAGGGGCACCCACCATTGCTGAGACTTAAGTAGATAAACAAAGCCTCCAGGAAGCTCGAACTGGGTGGACCCCATGGCAGCTCAAGGGGGCCTGCCTGTCTCTGTAGACTCCACCTCAGGGAACAGGGCATAGAAAAAAAAAAAGCAGCACAAACCTCTGCAGATGTTAATGACCCTGTCTGATAGCTTTGAAGAGAGCAGTGGATCTCCCAGCACGTAGGTTGAGATCTGAGAACGGATAGTCTGCCTGCTCAAGTGGGTCCCTGACCCCTGAGTAGCCTAACTGGGGGACATCCCCCACTAGGTGCAAACTAACACCTCACAACTCACACGGTGGGGGTACACCCCTGAGATGAAGCTTCCAGAGCAAGAATCAGACAGTAGCACTCACTGTACAGCAATATTCTATCTTCTGCAGCCTCCGCTGCTGATACCCAGGCAAACAGGGTCTGGAGTGGACCTCAAGCAATCTCCAACAGACCTACAGCTGAGGGTCCTGACTGTTAGAAGGAAAACTAAC
>NW_012101660.1:143795-147773 GCF_000951045.1 Mandrillus leucophaeus | reverse complement strand
AGGTGGGAATTGAACAATGAGATCACTTGGACTCTGGAAGGGGAACATCACACACCGGGGCCTATTAGGGGAGGGGGGAAGAGGGAGTGATAGCATTCGGAGTTATACCTGATATAAATGACGAGTTGATGGGTGCTAACGAGTTGATGGGTGCAGCACAGCAACATGGCACAAGTATACATATGTAACAAACCTGCATGTTGTGCACGTGTACCCTAGAACTTAAAGTATAATAATAATAAAAAAAAAAATCAGGAAACAACAGGTGCTGGGGAGGATGTGGATAAATAGGAACACTTTTACACTGTTGGTGGGACTGTAAACTAGTTCAACCACTGTGGAAACAGTGTGGTGATTCCTCAAGGATGTAGAACTAGAAATATCATTTGACCCAGCCATCCCATTGCTGGGGATATACCCAAAGGATTGTAAGTCATGCTGCTATAAAGACACGTGCATACGTATGTTTATTGCAGCACTATTCACAATAGCACAGACTTGGAATCAACCCAAATGTCCATCAGTGACAGACTGGATTAAGACAATGTGGCACATATACACCAGGGAATACTATGCAGCCGTAAAAAAGGATGAGTTCATGTCCTTTGTAGGGACATGGATGCCGCTGGAAACCATCATTCTCAGCAAACTATCGCAAGAACAGAAAACCAAACACCACATGTTCTCACTCATAGGTGGGAATTGAACAACGAGATCACTTGGACACAGGAAGGGGATCATCACACACTGGGTCCTGTTGTAGGGAGGGGGTGGGGAGGGATAGTATTAGGAGATATACCTAATGTAAATGATGAGTTAATGGGTGCAGCACACCAACATGGCACATGTATACTTATGTAACAAACCTGCACGTTGTGCACATGTACCCTAGAATTTAAAGTATATAAAAAGAAAAAGATTAGAAGGAAAAATCTCTGGATCTCCAGCAGAGCCAGGACTAGTGCATGTTTGCACTATTCAGACTGGAAAACCTGATAACTTACAACACATTGGGTAGAATACTAAGAAAAGTTTTGCCTTAATAATGAGGCAAAATTAGGACTATACAAAAAACTGCTCCCTGTAACATCAGGAACAAGGTGAGGAAATCTGGTCTCACCACTTCTATTTAAGAGGATAACAGAGGTTGGAGCCAGTGCTATAATGCAAGAAAAAGAAATTAAAGACAAACAGAATGTAAAGGAAGATGTAAAGTAAACTGTCTTTGTCCAGAGACAATGGGTTTGTTTCTCTCTAAAGGAAAACTTACAGAATCCATGAAAACACTACTAGAATTAACAAGTCAGTTTAGTATATTGCAGGGTACAAGATCAATATATAAAATCTAATTTTATTTTTACACACCAGAAACAAATAATTGAAAATTGAAATTAAAGTATCAATATCTCTTACAACAGCATGATTACAAATGTCAGTCCACAAATTCAAGAACCAAAAAACTACAAGCAGTAAAATAAAAGAAAACCACACTAGGGCATATCAAAATCACAATGCTACAAACCAGTAATAAAAATAATGAGAAAAAATTCTTAAAAGCTGCCAGGAAAGATAACAACAAAAAATAACCCAGATACTTTATACACAGAGAAACTTCCATCCACTTCATACTCTATACAAAAATTAATTCCAAATACCTCACAGGTCAAATGTAAAATCTAAAACTATGAAACATCTAGAAAAAAACACAGAATAATATATTTGTGATGCTGAATTAGGCAAAGATTTCCTGGATAAGATACCAAAATCACAATGTAAAAGAAAAAAAAAAAAAGATAAATTGGCCTTCACTAAAACTAAGAACATCTGCTCTTTGAAATACTTTCAACAGAGGGAAAAGACAAGCCATAAATTGGGAGAAAATATTTGAATAATCCCATATTGAATAAAGAACTTGTAGTCAGAATATATAAAAGGCTTTTAAAACTGAATAATAAAAAAATTGTAAAATGAGCCAAAGATTTGAACAGATACTTCACCAAAGAAGACATATGGATAGCAAATGAATGTGAAAATATGCTCAACATCATATAACATTATAGAAATGCAAATTAAAACCACAATGAGATACAACTACCCACCTATTATGATGTCTCAAATTAAAGACTGATCATACCAACTCTTGGTGAGGATTTGGAACATATGACACTCATACCCAACTGATGGAGTGTAAAATGTCTCAAGTACTCAGAAAAAAGGCTGGCTTAAAAAAATAAATAAATAAAGCAGGCTGGGCATGGTGGCTCACACCTGTAATCCCAGCACTTTGGGAGGCCAAGGTGCGTGGATCACTTGAAGCCAAAAGTTCGAGACCAGCCTGGCCAACATGGCGAAACACTGTTTCTATTAAAATTACAAAAATTAACTGGGCTGGTGGCACATGCATGTAATTCCAGCTACTCAGGAGTCTGAAGCACAAGAATCTCTTGAACCCAGGAGGCAGAGGTTGCAGTGAACTGCGATCATGCTATTGCACTTCAGCCTGGCTGGGCAACAGAATGAGACTCTGTCTCAGAAAAAAAAAAAAAGGTAAACATACATATACTTACCTTCAACCTGGCAATTCCACTTGTAGGAATTTACCCAAAAGAAATAAAAACATATCCACCACAGAGTTGTACACAGATGTTCATTAAAGTTTTATTCATAATTGCCAAAAATTGGAAACAACACAAATAGATAACTGAGTAAAAAAAAAAAATGTGTCTTAGTCATACAAGGGAATCTGTTTAGGATTAAAAAGGAATGAATTACTGATATATCAACAAAATGTACAAATCTCAAATACATACTGTGAAAGAAGTTAGCCTTCAAATAGTATACACATACTTGATTTGTAAACGTTTTAGTATAAGAAAAACTAATCTATGGTATGAGAAAAAAAGATCAGTGTCCACCTAGGAGTTTCAAGGTGGTAGTATCACTGAAAAGGAGCACAAAGAAACTTCAGGTGAATAGAAATGTTCTATATTTTGATTGACGTGGTTGTTACATGAAATTGCATATATGTCAAAATTTATTGACATGCATTTAAATTGGGTGCATTTTAGTACATGAGAATCATACTTAAATAGATTTTTTAAAATTGAGGTAAAATTCACATAATGTAAAGTTAGCCATTTTAAAGCGTACAACTTACTGGTTTCCTGTATATTCATGATGATGAGCAACTGTATTCTTTATCTAGTTCCAAAATATTTTCACCATGCAGAAGAAATTCCATGCCCATTAAGTAGTAATTCCTCATTCCCCATCTTACCTACTGCCCCTGGCAACCACCAATCTGTTTTCTATCTCTATGGATCTACTTATTCTGAATATTTCATATAAATAAAGTCATATAGTATGGGACATTTTGTGTCTGGCTTCTTTCACTTAGCATAATGCTGATAAGGTTCATCCACATTGTAGCATGTATCAACACTTCATTCTTTTTTATAGCAGAATAATATCCCATTGTATGCATACACAACAATTTGTTTATCCATTGTCTGTTGATGAACATTTGGGTTATTTCCACCTTTTGGCTATTGCGAATAGTGTTGCTGTGGACCTGTATGTACATAGATTTGTTTGAACACCTATTTTAAATTCCTTGGCATTTATATCTAGGAGTGGAATTGTTGGGTCATATGGTGAATCTACTTATTTTTATGAGGAACAACCAAAATGTTTTCCAAAGTGGCTAAACCATTTTTCATTCCCACCAGCCAAATAGTAGTGCCCCACATTTTTGTCCACACTTGCTACTTTCCATTTTTTTAAACTATAGTCTTCCTAGTGGATGTGAAATGCTATCTTATTGTGGTTTTGATTTGCATTTCCCTAATGACTAATGATGAAGGATTTTGAATATCTTTTCAAGCGCTTTTCGAACATTTCTACATTCTTTTTTTTTTTTTTTGGACCACAATTTTTTTTAAAATTTATTTATTTATTATTATTATTATACTTTAAGTT
>NW_012101660.1:142936-143551 GCF_000951045.1 Mandrillus leucophaeus | reverse complement strand
TGGATAAAGAGTCAAGACCCATCAGTTTGCTGTATTCAGGAAACCCATCTCACAAGCAGAGATACACATAGGCTCAAAATAAAGGGATGGAGGAAGATCTACCAAGCAAATGGAGAACAAAAAAAACCAGGAGTTGCAATCCTAGTCTCTAATAAAACAGATTTTAAACCATCAAAGATCAAAAGAGACAAAGAGGGCCATTACATAATGGTAAAGGGATCAATTCAACAGGAAGAGCTAACTATCCTAAATATATATGTGCCCAATAAAGGAGCACCCAGATTCATAAAGCAAGTCCTTAGAGACTTACAAAGAGACTTAGACCCCTATACAATAATAATGGGAAACTTCAACACCCCACTGTCAACATTAGACAGATCAACGAGACAAGAAAGTTAACAAGGATATCCAGGAATTGAACTCAACTCTGCACCAAGCAGACCTAATAGATACCTACAGAACTCTCCACCTCAAATCAATAGAATATACATTCTTCTCAGCACCATATCGCACTTATTTGAAAATTGACCACATAGTTGGAAGTAAAGCACTCCTCAGCAAATGTGAAAGAACAGAAATTATAACAAACTGTCTCTCAGACCACAGTGCAATCAA
>NW_012101660.1:107466-142886 GCF_000951045.1 Mandrillus leucophaeus | reverse complement strand
TTATACACCAGTAACAGACAAACAGAGAGCCAAATCATGAATGAACTTCCATTCACAATTGCTTCAAAGAGAATAAAATACCTAGGAATCCAACTTACAAAGGATGTAAAGGACCTCTTCAACATTTGTATATTCTTTTAGAGAAATATCTATTCAAGTCCTTTGGCCACTTAAAAAATAGGCTGTCTGTCTTTTTCTTT
Organism: Mandrillus leucophaeus; assembly: GCF_000951045.1. Lineage (NCBI taxonomy): Eukaryota > Metazoa > Chordata > Mammalia > Primates > Cercopithecidae > Mandrillus > Mandrillus leucophaeus. The sequence goes on along the minus strand of NW_012101660.1, from coordinate 142,686 downwards.
TTGACTTGTAAGAGTTCTTTATGTAATATAGATACTAGACCCTTATAAGATATATGACTAGCAAATATTTTCTCCCATCCTATGAATTGTCTTCATTTTCTTGATAATATTCATTGATGCACAAAGGATTTTAATTTTTATGAAGGTCAATTTATTTCATTTTTCTTTGCTTGCTCAAGTTTTTGGTGTCCTATCTAAAAATCCATTATTGAGCCCAAGGCCATAAAAACTTACCCTAATGCTTTCTTCTAAGAGTATTAAGGTTTTGCACTTACATGCAGGCCATTGATCCATCTTGAGTTAATTTTTATATATGGTGTAAAGAAGGGTCTAATTTCATTTTTGTGTATGCATGTGTACTTGTCCCAGAAACATTATTGAAGATACCATTCTTTTCCTGTTGAATAGTCTTGGCACCCTTGTCAAAAATCAATTAGCCATATATGTATTGGTTTATTTCCGTTGATTTTTTATGTCTACTTTATACCGGTACTACAGTGTTTTTTTTAATCACTGTAGCTTTACAGTTAAGTTTTGAAGTCAGAAATTATGAGTCCTCCAACTTTATTCTTCTTTTTCAATATTGTTTGGCATTTTGGAGCTCCTTGCAGTTCTATATGGTTTTGAGGATTAACTTTCTCATTTCCGTGAATTTAAAAAAAGGCTGTTAAAATATTCATAAGAATTTCATTGAATTTGTAGATCACTTTGGGTAGTATTGCATCTTAACAATATTAAGCATTTTAATTCATGAACATAGTCCTTTCATTTATTTAGTTCTTCTTTGATTTGTTTCAGCAATGTTTTGTAATTTTCAGTGTACAAGTCTTTTATTTCCATGGTTAAATTTATTCCTAGGTATTTTATTCCTTTGGAAGCTGTTGTAAATGGAATTATTTTCTTAATTTCCTTTTCAGATTGTGTACTGCTGTTGTGTAGAAACACACTGATTTTGGTGTTGATTTTGTACCCTGAGATTTTGGTAACTCATTTATTAGCTATAGTAGTATTTTAAAAGTTTTCTATATACATAGAATCATGTCATCTGTAAAAAAAAAAAAAAGATAGTTTGGATGCCTTCCTTTCTTTCCAATTTGGATGCCTTTTACTTCTTTTTCTTGCCTAATTGACCTAGCTAGATCTTCCAGTACAATTTTGAACAGTAGTGGTGAAATTGGACATCCTTGTCTTATTTCTGGTCTTAGAGGTAAAGTTTTCAGTCTTTCACCATTGAGCATTTTTCATAAATTCCCTTTATTATATTAAGTAAGATCCCCAGTGTTTCTAGCTGTCTGAGTATCTTCATGATGAAAGTGTTTTGGATTATGTCAAATGCGTTTTTTTTTACATCAATTGAGATGATCATGTGGCATTTTTCCTTTGTTCTATTAGCATGGTGTATTACATTGATTAATTTTCAATGTAAAATTACATTGAATTTTACGTTGACCCACCCTTGCCTTCCTGCATAAATCTCCCTTGGCCATGGTGTATAATCTTTTCAATATGCTGTTGAATTCAGATTGCTAGTATTTTGTTAACGACTTTTGTATCTGTATTCAGAGGGGGCATTGAAGTCTAGTTTTCTTTTCTTGTGGTTATCTTTGTCTGGCTCTGCTATCAGGGTAATATGGGTTTCACAAGATGAGTTAGTTCCCTCCTCTTCTGTGTTTTGGAAAAATTTGAAAAGAACCAATGTCAATGCTCTTTAAGTGCTTGGTAGAATTCCCCAGTGTGGTCATTCAATCCTGGACTTTCCTTTGTTGAAAAGTAAACAACTTTGATTACTGATTCAATCTCTTTACTTGTTACAGATATGTTCAGAATTTTAACATTTTCTGAGTCAGTTTTGGTAGATTGTGTGTTTTTAGGAATTTGTCCATTTCATCCAGCCTATTTAATTTGGTGGCCTACAATTGCCCACACTATTTTCCGGTAATTATTTTTATTCCTATATGGTAAGCAGCAATATTCCCACTTTAATTTCTGATTTTATTTATTTGTATCTTCTCTTCTTTTTTTAGTCTGTTTAGCTAAAGGTTCATCACTTTTGTTGAATTCTTCAAAGAATTATCTTTTGGTTTTTTTTGACCCTGTTGTTTTTCTATTCTCTAATAAAAACAGTTTTCTTTAAAAAAAAATGGTACGAAGGGTACAGAGGACAGAAAAATTAATTTCCATTGACTTTTGGACTTTTGTTACAAGAATTGGGATATAATTTTGTTATTAAATATCTTTTTCTTAAAAAAAAAAACCAGTCTTATTCCAAAACTCTCATTCAGACGCAAATGTTCAGGCAGTTTCAGTCTTTCTAAACTCTTCTAAATTGTTTGCTAGTATAAAAGGAGAAAGCTCACACATCTCACACATCACACACAGCAATTATCTGTCCACCACAGCCAGTAAATGCTAGTCTATGAAGCATGTTAGTAGGCTCTTGCAAATATTTCATATGTGCCATCCTGTTGTTAGAAATTCAAGATGCAATTTAGGCATCAAAGAATATCCTTATATTTAGATGTCAGTCCAGCTTTCTGACCAGGATTCATCTACAAATTACACAGCCACCATGGTAGGGTGGCAAAACAGATTTTGTTGTGGTTGTTGATAGTTTAGGTCACCCTTAAAAAATCCACTGGCATTTAAAGTGCTAAACAGGTTTCTGTAAAAACTTCTATAGCACTCCTTCCACAGGAATGTTATATGGGAAAATACATTAGTATTTTCCCAGAAATTCTAAATAAAATCCAATCTTGGCAGATCGCAATCTTTATGCTGATGATCAAAATAATTCAAACACCAAAAAGGTAAATATTACTTACCAAAAATTCTATACCGACTCTCTCCCTTGCTTAAAAAAAAACACACTTTCACAATTTCCTCACACCATGTAAGAGCAAACTTAACTTAAGTCACTGAATGAAAGACATTAATTAAGACAAAGTTAGAAGTATCAGATAAAGAATTTTCATCTCACACAAAATATCATTTTATACTCTGTGCTATACTATTCAAATATCATATAGCATCCTACTTTCTGTTCTTCTCACTGACTTCATGGGAGTCTTGAACTCATAATAGGGTGCAGGTATGAGACCTGGTGATGTCTGATCACCATGTACAAATTGCCAAGCACACAGACATCAATGACAGACAATGTAAGTCGAGCATCATCAACATTTCTACTCCTGTGGTCAGTGTTGCCAGTTATTGGGCTACAGTTTAGCATGAGGATCTCATCCAGAGAGATTTCCACTTTTCTTTATTCTAGGGCACCTCAGTACATACCTCATCTCCATCACACAAGGTTCCAGGCGACAGTATCTGGTTCTTGCAAGGAAGAGGCATTCTGTGGGATGGGGAGAAGGCTAATGATCACTATTGACTGACACAGAAAAAAGAAAATTTTCCCACTTGCTTTTGCATTCCATTTACAAGAGAATTCTCTACCACAGCCTTGAAGATCACATATAGATAACAATAGGTCTGAGAGGGTCATCCATTGGCTTTTTGCTGTAGGGTCTTATCTAAAGCCAGACAGTGGAGGGCTGCCTTGGGATCCACCTTGGGTAGGAGAGGGGCTTAGAAACTAGGATCTAAGATAAGGTCCTTCCCGACAACCCAGAAACAGGCACTGGTTGGGCCAGGAATCACAGGCCACCTTGCCAAGGCAGTACACCCAGTTCACACCTTACTCCTCTTGAGCCTCTTCTGTTACTAGCTTCAATTTTGCATCCTTCCCTCCTAAGATCTATTTCGCAGACAAATACCAGAGGGCTGTGGCCAAATATAGCTTGGAACTGGGTAATTTTCTGAGCTTTGGTTGTAAATTTTAAAAATTTATTGTCAATATCTAAAAACGAGGCAATTCCAAATATCAGTAGAAATTTTGGGCTTCTCTTAGAAACGGGAAAATCTGGCAACTGGAGTAGTCTTTCCACAATTGCAACGGACTGGAGCTGAGAAGGAGCTTCACCTTCCCTGAGTGGAAAAACCACAAATTGACCTTCCTCTGCTGTCACACCAACAACACAGAATTGTGTGACCAAATGTGTGGTGTTTTTTTGTCCCCAGATAACAAACAAGCAAGAAAGCAATTCTGTGCAGACATCAGCTAGGTGTCCTCTAATTCAGTTCAATTCTGACACTGTCTACCTGGAAATAGTGTCAGATTCTACAGGTTGAAGGCTTAGTACCCAAGACTGTCCTCTCCCTTCAGATGCCAATTGCAAGCTCCAGGTTGCTTTACATGTTCTTCTGACTGGGGTCCCCATGACTTCCTCCTCAGAGTCCATTAATTTGCTAAAGTGGCTCACAGAACTCAGGGGAACATTTAACTTATGTTGACCAGTTTATTATAAAGGATATTGCAAAGGATACCCAAGTACACCACATAGAAGATATGCATAGGACAAGGTATGGAGGAAGGAGCACAGAGACTCTATGCCTTCTTGGGTGCATCACCCTCCAGGAACCTCCATGTGTTCAATTACCTGGAAGTCCTCCAAACCCTGTTCTCTTGATCCTTTAATAGAGACTTCACTGGACAGCCATAATTGGCAACTGTGTAGAAATGTGACTGGACAAAAAGTGCATAATCTAATACTAATAGACTGAATGGACAAGCTCAGCAAGGCCTTTTCTGTTCAGATTCTTCATGGCCTCTCTGTGTAGCATTCCTTCCTTCAGATATGGAGCAGGACTCCTTCTGAAATGAGGGTTTTATGACCCACAATCAGACAAGATAAGTCAAAGAATTTCTTTATGACCAGCTCCTAGACAGAAAGGTAAGGGATAGAGTATATTTTTAGTTTGAAAAGTCTGCCTGGGGGGAGAAAAAGAAGTAGGTGAAAGGCAAGCAGGGGAAGGTCAGAGAAAGAGATTCTGTTTTCTGATGCCAACTTCTGAGGCCTAAAGCACCCCAACATTATAACAAGGGCTATGGGAGTTATGAGGCAGAAACCACAAATAAAAGCTAATGTATATAATCACAATATCATTCCTTCTAAGACAGGTCAAGTGCTCTCTGGACCTATCAGTGCCTGAGTTTGCAGCGTTGACTCCATAGTTTCCCACGACTTTCATAGCTTCTACAGCATGAATGTAGAAGACTCTGTAAGGAAGACAGTATTTTCAAAATGGGAAGCAGGGATCTCTGTGTCTTTGCAAACTGGCCCAGTACGAATCTCTGGTCTCCTATTCATCTTATCTACTCAAAATCTTTTTAAATCTTACCTTGCCTACTTGCTGAAGGAGTATATATAGATTTACTTTTTTGCTCCTTACTTCATTAAAGCTATTTGTTAAATTGCTACAGATAACTTTTCTGTCTTATTAATTTCTCTCCTTTCCTGAAAATCCATCATACTGCCATATCTGAGATATCTGTGGTTGGCTTTCCCCATCTTAGTAATATGACAGTTTTTTTTCTCAGTGTCAGAACAAAGGGAAAAGCAGGCCCCAAGTCTTCCAAGTCAGATAATACTCTTGTTCCCATACTCCACTCTGCCCCTTCCCTGTGATCTGCCATAAAACATCAACATGGCTCAGCAGAATTAATGGGGGGCATGGTGCTACTCTTGATAAGGCACCAAATAATACTTAACTGCCATAAGAAAATTATTTATTTGAAGAGGTGAATGATAAAGCAACAAGGTTTAGAAGGCAAAGAATTAATTTGGGGATAGGACATAGATCCGGTTAAAACTTTGTCTCTGGTATTTTTTTATCAAAATGATTTTATTAAGTGAACTCCTGAGCATCAATTCACATATTTATGAGTGAAGAGTAAACACAAGAACATATGTAAAGCAACCAACACTGTGCTTGGAAAACAGTATGGACTCAATGAGATTGGTTCCTTGGATTCCAAGCTGGTGGCATAGAAGCAAGCTGGCTTCATTTCCTACTACAGGAAGCCAAAAAATATATATACAGCACCAAGATTATAACTAATAATATCCCAGAACTCAACTGTGCATACTAGTCAGTTCATGCCACAGAGAAATGAAAAAAGTTCCATGCAGATGGTAAGACAATCAGATTTTCATGTCTGCAACACCTCTCCCTGAAATCTGCCCAGCATCAAACACATAAAAACTTCCCCTGACTCATGGTTTCTACACTAGAAAAAGTGAGACTGAGGTTGACAACAAGCTTCTCTATCATCTTAAGTTCTCTGGTAGGAGGCCTGTCTCTGCCTCAACCCACAGGAAACATCATGAGTGCCTGAAGGAAGAAATATCCTTAAGGCAGCCAGAAACAATGGGAGAAGGTGGAACACCCACTCCCATCCCTGAAAACTGCTCTGTAACTCAGCCAAAAGAGACACTATATCAGAATGGCTGCTGAGCAGCACCATGTTAGAGCAGGTATGTTCCAAAGTTCCTCTGAGCATGAAACTCAGTCAGCCTTCCCACACTGTTGGGATATCCCTCTTGAGACCTGCCTCACTCAGGACACACAGTGGTCCAATCATTTGTTAGAGCTGAGCAAACCTGGGCTTTCAATATCATCTAGTATCAAAAAGGAGGCAGTGACCTAGGAGGGAAAAAATTAAGAAATTCAAAAGGTAAATTACAAAGAATCACCAAGCATCTATATCTAATAAAAACAAAACAAGCTAGAGAGAGAAGACTGGAATAAATAATCTTTCAATGTGAACATATAGATGTACATCCACAAGAAAATCAATAATCAGGAAACCATGACCTCCTCAAATGGACAGAGCAATAAACCAGTGACTAACCCTAAGAAGATGGTGATATGTGAGCTCTCCGGTCAAGATTTCAAAACAGTAGTTTTAATGACATTCAGTGATCTCTGAAAAAAAACAGACAGAAGAGAAATTTAGAAAATCCTCACAGACATTTAACAAACAGATTGAAATAATAATTGAAAAAATCAGAATCTTGGAACTGAGAAATACATTTGCAAAATTGAAAAAATTCTGTAGAGGCTCTCAACAGCAAAAAGGATAAAGCAGAGGGAACAATCAGTGAATCACTGATCTCAAAAGTGATCTTAAAGGCAAGCTATTTGAAAATGCACAGTCGGAGGAGAAAAGAAAAGAATGAAAAGGAATGAAGATTACCTACAAGATATAGAAAGTTACCTCAAAAGGACAAATTTAAGGATTATTGGTGTTCAAGAGGGCATTGAGCAAGAGCAAGGGGCAGAAAGCTTATTTAAAGAAATAATAACAGAAAACTTTCCAAAACTTGAGAAAGATACAAATATTAAGACAGGAAAGTCAGAGAACACCAGATTTGACCCAAGTAAGACTACTCCAAGGCATATAATAATCAAACTCTCAAAAGTCAAGACAAAGGGAGAATCCTAAAAGCAGCAAGAGAAAATAACAAATAACATATAAAGGAATTCCAATTAGTGTGGCAATAGACTTTTCAACAGAAACCATGCAGGATGGGAAAGAGTAGGACAATATTTTCAAAATGCTGAAAGAAAATAACTGTCATCCAAGAATATTACATCCAGCAAAGCTATCCTTCAAATATGAAGCAGAGATAAAGTTTTTCCCAGGTAAGTAAAAGCCAAAAGAATTCACCACCATCAGACTGTCTTACAGAAATGCTAAAGGGAGATTTTTAATCTGAAATAAAAAATAATAATGTACAAAAAAAAAAAAAAAACAACTTAAGGTATAAAATTCATTGGTAAAATTAAGTACGAAGACAACTCAAAAAAACCCAGTACTGTAATTTCAATGTACAATCTGCTCATACTTCTGGTATAAAGCCCAAAAGAGAAATCTGTCAAAAATGAGGATAGCTAAAGCAACCTATTAAGAGACGGGCAACATTAAAACATGTCAACAAAGACAACAAAGTGTCAAAATGGGGAGGAGGGATGGAGTTAAAGTATAGGTTTTTTTTTTTTTTTTTTAAGTTTTTTCTTTCTTTGTTTCTATTATTCCCTTGTGATCTGAGATAAGTTGTCATTTTTAAAAATAACTTGCATTATCTAAAAGATGCTTTTTGTGTGCTTCATAGTAACCACAATGCACAAATCTATCGTAGATACACTAAGATAAAAAAGGAACAAATTAAAATGTACTACCAGAGAAAATAACCACAAAAGAAAGACAGTAAGAAAGGAAAAGAGGAGTTACAAAACAACGAGAAAACAGGAAACAAAATGGCAGTAGTAAGTCCTTATCAATAATAACATGGATATAAATGGATTCAACCCTCCAATTAAAAGACATAGAGTAGCTAAACTGATAAAGAAAGAAGACCAAACTACGTGCTGCCAAAAGAAATCCACTTCACCTATAAAGATACATATATACTGAAAGTGAAGGGATGGAAAAAGATAAGCCGAAAAAGATCAAGAATAGCGATATTTATAACAGATCAAAGATACTACTAGTCAAAAACTATAAAAAGAGACAAAGAAGGTCAATATATAATGATAAAGGGGTCAATTCAGCAAGAGGATATAACAACTATAAATATCTATGCACCCAACATCGGAGCACCCAAGTATATAGAGCAAACAGATCTAAAGGGAAAGGTAGATTGCCACATAGTAGGCAATTAGTATTGCAGGGGATTTCAACACTGCACTCAGTAGTGGACAGATCAACCAAACAGAGAGCCAACAAAGAAACCTCAGAGTTAAACTACACTCAAGACCTAATAGACCTATTTGAGATTCAGAGAACACCTCACTCATCAACTGCAGAACACATTCTTTCAATCAGCACAGGGAACATTCCCCAGAATATAATGTATCATAGGTCATAAAATGAGTCTCAAAAAATTCAAATAAGAAAAAATCATATCAAGTATCTTTTCTTGCCACAGTGGAATAAAACTAGAAGTCAATAACAAGAGGAATCTCAGAAACTACACAAACACATAGAAATAGAACAGCATGCTTCCGAACAACCAATGGGTCAAGGAAGAAATTAAAAAGGAAATTTAAAAGTTTCTTGAAACAAATTAGAATGTAAATACAACACACCAAAATCTATGGAATATAGAAAAAACAATACTCAGAAGTTTACATTAATAAACATCTACATTAAAAAGTAAAAATATTTCAAATAATCAACTTTATGATGAACCTCAAGGAACTAGAAAAACAAGAACAAATCAAACCCAAAATTAGTAGTAGGAAAGAAATAACATAAATCAGAACAGACATAAATGAAGTTGATATTTTAAAAAACACAAACAATGAAATGAAAGTTAGTTTTTTAAAAAGATAAGCAAAATTGATAAACCTTTAGCTAAACTAACTAAAAACACATAGGGAAGACCCAAACAAACACATTCAGAAATTAAAAAAGATACCTAACAACTGAAACCACAAGGATAATTAGCAACTATAATGAACAACTATCCACCCACAAATTGGAAAACACGGAAGAAATTGATAACTTTTTGGATATATATAATCTAATAAGATTGAACCATGAAGAAATAGAAATCCTTAGCAAACCTATAATGGATAATAAGATCAAAACTATAACAAAAAGTCTCCTATTAAAAAAAGCCCAGGATGTAATAATTTCACTGCTGAATTCTACCAAACATTGAAGAACGAATACCAAATTCTCCTAAAACGCTTCAAAAAAACTGGAGAGGGGAGAGTACTTCAAACTCATTCTATGAGTCGAGTATTACCCTGATACCAAAACGAGACAAGGATACAACAAAAAAAGGAAAGAAAACTATAGGCCAATATCACTAATGAACACAGATGAAAAAAAAAAAAAAAAAAGCTCAACAAAATACCAGCAAAATGAATTCAACAACACATTAAAAAGAACACTCATCATGATCAAGTGAGATTCATCCCAGGGGTGAAAGGATGGCTCAACATACACAAGTCAACAAATGTAATACATCACATTCACAGAAAGAACCAAGAACAAAAACTATATGATTATTTCAATAGATGCCAAAAAAGCATTCAATAAAATTCAACCTATTATGATAAAAAGCCTCAACAAACTGGGTATAGAAGAAACATACCCCAAAATAATAAAGACCATATATAACAAACACACAGTCAACATCATACTGAACGGGGAAAACGTGAAAGCCTTTTGTCTGAGATCTGGAACAGACAAGGATGCCCACTTTCACCACTTTTAATCAATATAGTACTGGAAGTCCTACGCAGAGCAATTCAGCAAGAGAAATAAGTGGCACCCAAATTGGAAAGAAAGAAGTCAAATTAGCCTTGTTTGCACACGACATGATCTTACACCTCAAAAAACCAAAAGACTACACCACAAAACTGTTAGAGCTGACAAATGATTTAGGTAAAGTTGCAAATCCAAAATAAACATACAAAAACCAGTAGCATTTATAAATGCCAATGCCAAACAATCTGAAAATAATGTTTTTTAAAAATCCCATTTGCAGTAGCTACAAAGAATATAAAATACCTAGGAATCAATTTAACCAAAGATGTGAAAGATCTATACAAAAAACACATAAAACACTGATAAAATAAAGTGAGGAGGACACACACACACAAAGAAAAGAGATTGCATGCTAATGGATTGGAAGAACTAATGTTGTTAAAATGCAAATACTACCCCAAGCAATTTACAGATTCTATGCAATCTTTATCAAAATACCAATAACATTTTACCCAGAAATAGAAAAAAAAAACAAAACAAAACTTAAAAAGTATATGGAACCATAAAAGACCCCAAAGAGCCAAGGCAATCCTGAGCAAGAGAACAAAGCTGGTGGCAACACACTACCTGACTTCAAAATATACTAAAAAGCTATAGTAACCAAATCAGCAAGGTACTGGCATAAAAACAGACACAAAAACCAATGAAACAGAATATAGAACCCAGATGTAACTCCATACATTTACACCCAACTCATTTTTGACAAAGTTGCCAACAACACACGATGGGGGAAGTTCAGTCTGTTCAATAAATGGTGCTGGGAAAACTGGATAAACACACACAGAAGAATGTAAACTAGTGCATTTCCACTACGGAAAACAGTATGGAGGTTCCTCGAGAAACTAAAAATAGAACAACTACATGATCCAGCAATTCCACTACTGGGTATATAACCAAAAGAAAAGAAATCAATATATTGAAGAGATATCTGTAGTCCAATGTTTACTGCAGTAGTATTCACATTAGCTAAAATATGAAATGAATCTAAGTGCCGATCAATAGATAAATGAATAAAGAAAATGCAGGCTTGGTGTGGTGGCATGCACCTGTAATCCCAGCACTTTGGAAGGCCCAGGTGGGAGAATTGCTTGAGCCCAGGAGTTTGAGACCAGCCTGGGCAACATAGTGAGACCTCATTTCTACAATTTTTTATTTAATTAGCCGGGTATGGTGGGCATGCACCTGTAGTCCCAGCTACTGGGGAGGCCGAGGTGGGAGGACCACTTAAGCCCAGGAGGTTGAGGCTGCAGTGAGCCATGATTGCACCACTATACTCCAGCCTGTGTGACAGAGTAAGACGCTATCTCAACAACAACAACAAAGTATGGTAACTATAGATAATGGAATAATATTCTTCCATAAAGAAGAATGAAGTCCTGTCATTTGCAGCAACATTAATGGAACTAGAGGTCATTATGTAAAGAGAAATAAGTCAGGCACAGAAAGACAAATATTGCATGTACTCATTTATATATAGGAGCTAAAACAAGAAGATCTCATGAAGACAGAGAGCAGATTGGTGGTTACCAGAGGCAAGGAAGGGTGGGGGAGAGGGAGAAGAAGGTTGATGAATGGGTATAAATAAATAGTTAGATAGAAGAAATAAGATATGATGTTCAATAGATCAGTAGGGTGACTTTAGTTGACATTAGTCTATTGCACATTTCAAAATAGCTAGAAAACAGCAAGTCAAATGTTAACACAAAGGCAAGATAAATACTTAAGGTGACAAATACCCCAATTATCCTAATTTGATTATACGAATGTATCAAATCATAACATGTACCCCCAAAAATGTACATCTATTGTGTAATAGTAAAAAATTAAAACATTTAAAAAACAACAAAAAAGACTGGTTGCTTCCCTAGTTCTATAACCCACAGACAGCTGGAGCCAAGTCTCAGAAATCCTAGCCTAGCCTTCTCAGTGATATGCAGAGAATATCTGAGGAGTCTGTACAGGAAATGCTAGGAATTACATTAACTTCAATATGAACGCACATCAACAGCAAGGAAAGAAAACCATCATCCTGGGGAACTCAGGAGTGAAATTCAATTTAAAAGATAGAGCCACTGCCAAATGAAACGTTGGTCCTTATGCCTTGATCTCCTCTCTATGAATCCTGTATCTCCTGCCTAGAGCTTCTCTCAAGGTGCTGCTTGGTTAAGCCCATCTCTCAACACCCATCACCTGTGCTGTCGCTATATTGTAAAGTTGTGTTCTTTGCTACTGGTATTGGCCTACAGACCAGCAGCATTAGCATCATCTGGGAGCTTATTAGCAATGCCCCGGTCCAGACATACAGAGAATCAGAATCTGCATTTTAACAAGATTCCAGGTGATTCCTATGTACATTAAAGTGTGAGAAGCTCTGCTGTAGTTCACATACTGTGTCATTTGGGCGCTTTCTTGTTTATGTCAGATGGGCTGTTTATTGAGCATGTTTCATGTGCCAACAATTTTAGATACTTTATATTCTCTAATATTCACAAAAGTAGAAATTATTATGAATAACTTATATATGCTTAAACTGTGACTCAGAGAGTTTGAGTCTTTCCCAAGCAGTCAAGAAGGGATCATAGCCTCTCAAGCAGTCATTTGTATCTCAATTCTAGAGCTGAAGCTCTCAATAGGGTTTAGGAAGAAGAGTCTTCAAAATTTTGGTAATCTCTCTGAGAAACTCCATGAAATATATGATATGTAATTTTATCACATGAGTGAGGAGTATAAAAATCACAAGCTAAGGCCGGGTGCAGTGGCTCACGCCTGTAATCCCAGTACTTTGGGATGCTGAGGCGGGCGAATCACTTGAGGTCAGGAGTTCGAGACCAGCCTGGCCAACATGGTGAAACCCCATCTCTACCAAAAATACAAAAATTAGCCGGGTGTGGTGGCATGTGCCTGTAATCCTAGCTACTCAGGAGGCTGAGGCAGGAGAATTGCTTGAACCTGGAAGGCGGAGTTTGCAGTGAGCTGAGATCACACCACTGCACTCCAGCCTGGACAACAGAGAAGACTCCATCTCAAAAAAAAAAAAAAAAAAAAAATCTCAAGCTGGAACATGAAAAAATCTGTGAGTCATACCTCACAGCTGCTTCTGAATCTTGCCAATAATAGTCATCTGCTCCTTGGTCACTGATTTTGCCCTCTGTTCATACTCACAGGCCAATAAGTTGTGAGAAGCATCAAAGCATTAGGAAATGTGTGTGAGGAAAACTTAAAAATAAGACAGCTTTGTTAACTTAATTTTTACGCCTGTAATTTGGAAGACAACCACGCCTGTCCCGTTTTGGCAGTCAGACAAGCTACGTGTAGCTCTTAGTATTTTGAAGGAGGGGCGTTAGAGAGCTATTGGCCTGGAAACTCTACTTGAGCACTTTATGATGCAGAAAATCAGCCATGCAGCACTTTTGGTGCTGGAAACCTTCCCACCTAAACAGGCCAACACAAAATCACATACTTTTTGTACATCTCCATCCCCTGAAAGTACCCACCACTGCCATCATACCCCATTAATGGCAACCAGGTGAGATGTCTCCTCTCTCAGCACCTATAGATGTTAAGTACCTACAGGCCAGCAATGAAATCTAAACCATAACACCTCTCCCTTGTTCATCTCCCACCTTTTTTCTTATTTCCATGCATTAAATAAACCCCTATTCAATGAGGACTTATTTAATAAGATGACAATGTAATTTAATAATACGATTAGGCCAGGCGCAGTGGCTCACGCCTGTAATGCCAGCACTTTGGAAGGCCAAAGTGGGCGGATCACTTGAGGCCAGGAGTTCGAGACCAGCCTGGCCAACATGGTGGAACTGTCTCTACTAAAACTAAAAAATTAGCCGGATGTGGTGGCTCACGCCTATAATCCCAGCTACTTGGGAGGCTGAGGCAGGTGAATGGCTGGTCGCGGGAGGCGGAGGTTGCAGTGAGCCGAGATTGTGCCACTGAACTCCAGCCTGGGTGACAGAGTGAGACTCTGTCTCAAAATAATAATAAGAAGATTAGCATTTATTGAGTGCCTGCAACGTGCACTGTATGCGATATTTTCAGATTTGTCTTCAGTTCTCACAGAGATAGGGGAAAAGCCAGGCTTGGATGGGGTTAAGTGACTTGCCCAAGACCACAGGGCCACGGAGGGGAGGGACTAGCAGTGGTATGCTCGTATGAGGGCACATAACATTGCACGGGCTCTTTGGGCAAAATAGCCTTTCTTCCCACCTCACCAAGCGCTCTACAAAGGAGAAAGAGCTCCAGGAGTCCTACTGGCCTCAAGATAGTCTCATGTTTCTACGGCAGGGTTCTCAAAGTTTGGTCCACTTGGGCCGGCATCCTGACCCCGAGAAGCTGAATTTTCCACCACTCCATCTCTGCCCCCAACCCGCGCCGGTACTTTCAGACGCTCATGAGTGAGATTCAGAGTGGACTGGGGGTCATTCTGCGCAAAGGTGGTCTTAGGTTTCCCATCAGAAAGAATATCGAGATTACCCATGCAAAATCCAGCGAGGCCCAGGGGCAGTTTACCAACCTCAAGGAAATGTACTGCCGTGTTCGGGCCCAACCTCAGGCAATGAGAGGAAACTGAAGGAGAAACCCACAGCACGCACGCAGGAGGCTGCCCTGCGTTGGCCAGCGGCAGGCGCCTCCGAGAGATCAGGGAGGAGAACTTGTTCAGCCTGAGCACTCGGGGCGGGGACGGGGACCCTCAGCCTTCCCCTCCGCGACTGCCAGGGAAGGCACGCCACACCCAGTCAGCTGCCAGGTTTGCGAGCACCACCTCCCAGGAAGCAGCCACTCCCGTCACCTCCCCTTTCCAGGTCACGTTTAGATTGTCATCTCCCGGACGTCCCGGCTCCACTTCCAGACCCCTGGGACACGCCCGCCCCCGCCCCCAACCCTCTCGTTTTTTTCACCAGCCGACTGGGGTTGGGGGTGGAGAGACTTTGGCCAACAGCTGCCTCTGCCTGGAGAAGGATTTAAGGTCCTGTCCAGCCTTGTCCCTTCCTTGCAAACCCCCCGATTCACGCAGAAAACCCAATGAGCGCTCCACAGCACCGCATGCTGCACGCATCTGCGGGCCGCGCCCAAGGCCACAGCCCTCAAGTTCGTCGCTGGGCCAAGCAGCCGCCGGCTTCTTCGCGCTTACCGCGCGGCCCACGGATGCGGGGAAGAGGGCAAGCCAGGGCAGGGGATGGTGCGACAACGGGACCGAACAGTAACCCCTGCAGGCGGCTGGACGATAACTTGGCCTAGGACCGGTTCCCCGCGGCTGCAAGCTGCGTTCCATCTGTGATCACACCCTGCAGCAGTCAAAGCACTCCCACTCACACACGGGCTGCACAGGCACAGCTGCAGTACACCGAACTCACACACACTACACGCAAACACGTAGTTGTATGCACAAGCTCACACAATCACATGCGCGCGTGCGCGCACCACACACACATATACACACACGCACACACTTTGTACTGCATACAAGAAAAAACTAGGCTTTCTGGTGTAGGCTGAATAATGCCCTCGCCCTCTATCCCACATCCCAAGATAATCAGGTACTATGACTGGAACCTGTGAAAAGTTACCTTATATTCTAGGGAAGGGAAAAAGAAAAAGACTTTGCAGATGTGATTAAAGATTTGGGGATGGGAGACTCCTGCGTTAGCAGTAGGACCCAATGCAATCACAAGCATCCTTAGAAAGAAAGGCAGAGGGCCCTTCCATGCTTCCACATATAAGAGGAGAAGGCAATGTGAGCAAGAAGCAGAGACTGAAGTGATGTGGCCACAAGTCAAGGGATGCCAGCAGCCACCAGAAGCTGGAACAGGCTAGGAGGTAACAGCCCCGTCAGGAGGAGTGTGGCACTTCAATATCTAAATTTCAGTTCAGTAAAACTCGTTGGAGTCTTCCAGCCTGCAGGACTGTGGGAGAATGTTTTAAGCCACCAAGTAGTAATTTCTTTCAGCAGTCATAGGAAACTAATACTTTCCTATTCACACTTTCCACCCACAGCTCAGCATGCTGCAGTCTTTGGGATTGAAAATAGGATTATGCCATTTAACTTGAACCAAGTTACTGAAACTTTAGCAGTCTCAGTTTCATCATCCTTGTTAACCTAGATAGAAATGCCTACCAAATAGGCAGATTATTGTGAGGACTCACTCGTGCATGCCTTCATGCTTTCATTTCCAATTAATAAATCACCTCCCACCAAGTGCCAGACACAACACCAGAGGCTGGGTTAAATGAGACACCCTTTTGTAAGTACAGAACATAACAAAAGCTCTTGGAACCACACCTGTCTGGCACACAGTAAGCACTCCACAGATGTTGCAATGATCATCGTTAGTGTCTTGACACTGAGCCTCACTTCAGTTACACTAGCACTTTATGGAGAGAGAACCCAAAAAAGAACAGGAATGAAAAAAACTGGAAAAGACTTCTTATTCTCAGAACACAATAGTGTTCTGTCCATCCTTCTTAAGCCCCAGTTGCCTTCTTTCTTTCCCTCCAGCATGTGCTTCCATTCAAGACTGGAAACATCCAGTGCTACACGTGCTTCCATTCAAGACTGGAAACATCCAGGGGACAGGGTCTGAGCTTCGGTCTCTATGCCTCTCTCTGCTTAATGAGGCTCACTCTTATTCCTTACCATAACCCTGGCCTGTATCTACACAGAACTAAATCTTTTCCAAGTAGGCTTTCTCTTCCCTCTGAAGCTCCCCGATCTGCTTCAGTCATTGCATCTCTCAGTTGAACAGTTTTCATAATCTAACTTCCCCTAATCTAGCTTATAATTTTCAGGGTACAACCCCAGAGTCTACACTCCAACTAAACCACTCTATTAGTATGTTCTCAGCAAACTTTTCTCCACACTGACATTTAGAGACATTTCAGAAGGGACAGCCTTAGTCTAGTGTCACATAGGGACACCACTGGCTTTTTGGATGGGAAAATTCTTCACAGTATCACACTGTCTTAGGCAGTATAGGGCATTTAGCAACCCTGACTTTGATCACTAAATTAGAGTAGTACCCCAGTGTGTATGACAATCAAAACTAACCACACATTTCCAGGCAAAGATGGGGGAGGAGAGGCCGCATGGATGGGACAGTCTTTATGAACTTCTATTTTTCAGTTTAATTTGATCTTCACATTATCTTCCTGTTACATCTAGTAGTGCCTGATTTAGCAACAGGTATCCATAATTATCAACAAAGTAAACACTGAAGAAAATGCAGTGATTTTAAAGGCAGATAATGTTTCCAAGGAATACAACATACTCCACCACTCTGCTTTTAGGCAAGTTGCTTGAATTCTCTATGCATCAATGTGTTCAACCTTGAAATGGAAGTGATATAAATACTCAAGGACAAATGATTTTTGTTCCCCATCCACAGTGTAGAACTATTCTGTGAAGTGGTTGCCTGACAAGGAACTACATTTCCTGCCTCCCTTGGCATGTATGTGGGGCTATGTGATTATTTCAATGAAATGTAAGCAGCAGTGATGTGTGTTGCTTTCTGTTAATGTGGTATGGAAGTCAGCACACCTCCTCCACCTGTTCTTCCCTCATTTGCTAGCTTGATATCAGTGCCCAGAACATGCCAGGAAGCTACACATTAGAAATGAGGGCGCAAAAAGATATAGAAGGATCCTGGGCCCTCTGGATCTCCATTTGGGGAAAACCTGCCTGCCTGCAGGAATACTCATACTGAACATGGAGCAACAGAAAATAAATTGATTAATTTAAAACCTCCCATTGTGTTGAAGCCACTGGAGATTAGACATTTTGTAATTTGTTAGAGCAGGAAGCGTTGCCTTACCTCATTCAAATATTTACCTCTTGTGATGTATTCAAGAATGTAAACCACTAAGAAAAGCCCCTGGTATATAAAACACACTCATTAAATGCTAGCTATAGTAATTATTATTGTCTCTCTAAATTATTTAGTTTCTATAGCTCTTATGGTCAATATCACATTTTGGTAGTTATTACATATGATGTTATCATTTATGTTTTTAATTGTTTAATGTCTATGGGTCTATTCACTCAAAAATTATAACTGAGCACCCACTACATATCAGGCACTGGGGAAACAAAGATGAGAAAAGCACGGTCCTTGCTCCCAAGTTCTTTACAGCAGTAAAAAGTTTCATACCTTAGATGCCTCCTGTGTCTCCCATGTTGATCTACCTGGAGCCAAGCATAAGGTGAATGCTCAGATATGTACCTGCAATAGTATACCTGCAGATATATTTGGAAAACAGAGTCACCACCACACAAACCAAATTTGTATGTGTTCACCCAAGGTGCCTCAATCCTTGCTCTTAAGTGCTGAAATAATCCCAGGTAAAAAATCGCATCACTACAGTTGCACCAAGAATTTCAAATTGGTGGCTCCCCAGCAGGTAGAGGAACCTCCAGTCATTCTGGACATCAGGTGTCTTCCTCAGAAGAATATGCCACCATTTGTCTCTTTTCTGCAAAGATACAGGGCATTAAATCATAAAGGAAAGAAAAGAAAAGAAGAAGAATGGATTTAAGAATCACTTAGTAGTTTCCTTAGGACTTAGCACATAGAAAACACAAGATGAAAGAAAGTGAAGACATAATCACTTTTAATAGTCCCTTGGAAAACCTCCATCCCCAAATGTCCTTCATCCTTGCTGCTATTTGTCGAAGGTCTGCAAAGCTGAGTAGGAGTGTTTTATGCTAATTGGCTTTATCTGACATCCCTTTATCGTTTGAAATTAATAGACAGCCTCATAGATACAAGGTTAATGGAATGTCTTCTCCACCTCAGATTTGCAACTTGGCATTTTCCCCCAAACACCACTTTCATCTTTATATAAGTGATTGTGTCTATAAAGTCTTCTAAGAAAGGCATGCTGTCTAATCCCATCAGCCCATTTGTGAAACATTCCAGAGGGGAAATTGTTTACTGTCATTGTAGAAGCTATTCTGTTCTTGGCATGCTCCTCAACACCAACCATGTTTGACATCTTCTTAGCATGGTGGGGAGATGGCAGCCCGATGTGCCAAGCACCAAGCACCAGCTAGCCACATAACAAAACTCCTGCTTTGCCAGCCCTTTGGAATACTGCCTTATGAACAAAGGAAAGCTTAATGTGAAGCAGAACCACACTCCACTTCTAGGCACAGAGATGATAGAGGCCCTCTGCCTTCCCCTTCTACTACTTCCTTTCTAGAAACACAGACTGAGGTGACATTTGGAAAAGAAGTATGAATGTGTTATAAAACTGGAAAGACTTTTGGCTGAAGAAAGCCTTCTCTGCAACTTCTGAATATCTTTGAGGGGCAAGGGTAGGCTAGAGGAGAGGGAGTAAACAGAGTGACTGTTTTGTCTTTCAAGGAAGAGTCAAGTCTGGGCATAGTGGCTCACCCCTGTTATCCCAGCACTTTGTGGGGGCTGAGGCAGGCAGATCACTTGAGAGCAGTTCAAGACCAGCCTGGCTGACATGGCAAAACTCCCTCTCTACCAAAAATACAAATATTAGCTGGGTGCCTGTAATCCCAGCTACTCAGGTGGCTAAGGCACAAGAATCACTTGAACCCGGGAGGTGGAGGTTGCAGGGAGCTGAGATTGCACCACTGAATCCCCTGAGTGACACAGTGAGACTCTGTCTAAAACAGAAAAGAAAATTTAAAAAGCCAAGAGAATCAGCAGTTTATTCAGCTCAGATCACCAGAGGCCAAGGAATTTTGAGAAGGGCAGATAGAATGCAGAGTTCATAATGATAATTCCATATGCTTTATACTCCAAGAACTCCAGAGGCCTTTTCTGTTTAAACATCTTAAACAATATTGTACCAGTATTTTAGATACACAAAAAGGCATAAAGAATAAAACAAAACAAAATACGGTAGAGGTTGTAAATACATCTCCCATCTTCTCCCTCTGTATTCTAGCCCACAAGTAACCATCGTCCTAAATTTGTAGTTTGCCGTTGTGTGCTTTCCCATGCCTTTGTCGCATGCTGGTTGCTTTACCTGTTTTTAGATGTTATTTATATCTGTATTTTATGCACATCTGTATCAGATGTAAATAGAAACAAATAGATATAACAGAAAACAACAAAAGGACAGTAATCCAAGCAAAATTCAAGTTTATTTCTCTATCACATTAAAGAAATCTGGAGGTAGGCCAACCAGAGCTTTTATGGTGCCATTTAGGAATCCAGGTACCTATTTTCTATATCATCCTAGCTTATAGTTTCCATTTTTAAAGTAACCTTCTAGTGTAAAGTAGGCTGCTAGAATTTCAGTCATTGTATCCATATTGTGAGCTAGAAGAAGGGAAAAATGTAGAAGGGCAAAAGAAAGGGTCATTAGAAGCTGAGCAAAACCCCTTTATGAAGTTCTTGAAAATCATAATCATCACTTCCACTTGCAGTGCGTTTTCTAGAACAAACTCACATAACCACACCAAGCTGCAAGATCCCTTTCATTATAGGAAGCAATTTTCCAAGTAATATTGATATTTTATTACAAAGTGGAAAGTCGAGAATGTCTGTGAACAACTATGGTCTGCAAATATTTGCACTCTTTATATGCTTGCTTTTGCTTAATCGTATTTGTGAGATTCATCCACATTGAAAGTTATAGCTCTGGTTTATTAATTTTCCCTGCTGTATACTATTTTATTGTGTGAATATCTACGATTTATTTACCTAGTCTCCTGTTTATGTTTTTTATTTTTGTTTTCTTTCTAGGATGGTTGAGAAGAAGTGTTTAAAGAAATGATGCTATGAACATTCTTATGCATTTTCTGGTTCATATATACATGTGTGTTTCTTCAGGGATCTTAATACAAAGTAGAAATACTGGGCCATGGGTATATATCACTCCAATTTTACTAATTTTGGCAAAGGTGATAAATTTTTTCTATCAAATTTTTCTAAAGGTGATAGCACCATTGCACTCTACCAGCAGTCAGTGGTGTCCTTTGTACTCAAACTCCTAAACAATATTTGGTATTTGGACACTTTTTGGGTGTCCAAATGACAGAGCCTACTCAAATGAGAAGGAACCAGAAAACCAACTCTGGTAACATGACAAAACAAAGTTCTTTAACACCTCCAAAAAATCATTCTAGTTCACCAGTAAGGGATGCAAACCAAGAAGAAATCCCTGATTTACCTGAAAAAGAATTCAGGAGATTAGTTATTAAGCTAATCAAGGAGGCACCAGAGAAAGGTAAAGTCCAAAGAAAGGAAATCCAAAAAATGATACAAGAAGTGAAGGGAGAAATAGTCAAGGAAATAGATAGTATAAATAAAAAACAATCAAAACAGGAAACAATGGACACACTTATATAAATACAAAATGCTCTGGAAAGTCTCAGCAATAGAATTTAACAAGTAGAAGAAAGAAATTGAGAGCTCGAAGACAAGGTCTTGGAATTAACCCAATCCAACAATGACAAAGAAAAAAGAATAAGGAAATATGAACAAAACTTCCAAGAAGCCTGGGATTATGTTAAACGACCAAACCTAACAATAATTGGTGTTCCTGAGGAAGCAGAGAAATCTAAAAGTTTGGAAAACATATTTGGGAGAATAATCAAGGAAAACTTCCCTGACCTTGCTAGAGACCTAGATATCCAATACAAGAAGCACAGAGAAAACCTGGGAAATTCACTGCAGAAAGATCATCGCCTAGACACATTGTCATCAGGTTATCTAAAGTTAAGACAAAGGAAAGAATCTTAAGAGCTGTGAGACAAAAGCACCAGGTAACCTGTAAAGGAAAATCAGATTAACAGCAGATTTCTCAGCAGAAGCCATACAAGCTAGAAGGGATTGGGGCCCTATCTTCAGTCTCCTCAAGCAAAATAATTATCAGCCAAGAATTTTGTATCCAGCAAAACTAAGCTTCATATACAAAGGAAAGATACAGTCTTTTTCAGACAAACAAATGCTCAGAGAATTCGCCACTGACAAGCCACCACTGCAAGAACTGCTAAAAGGAGCTCTAAATCTTGACCCAAAACCTGGAAACAAATCAAACAGAACCTCTTTAAAGCATAAATCTCACAGGACCTATAAAACAAAAATACATTTTAAAAACCAAAAATAAAAAGCAAAAAACCAAGGTATACAAGTAACAAATAGCACGATGAATGGAATGGTACCTCACATCTCAAAACCAACACTGAATTTAAGTGGCCTAAATGCTCCACTTAAAAGATACAGAATTTCAGAATGGATAAGAATTCACCAATCAACTATCTGCTGCCTTTAAGAGACTCACCTAACATATGAGGACTTGCATAAACTTGTAAAACAATTCAATGGAAGAATCCTTGAAAGTATTCTGCTCATAGAGAAGGCAGTAAAATAAACTCATTTCTACAAAGGTTATAAAAAATCATATTCTTATATTTTGTTGTAAGGAGTTCAAAGAACTCAGCAACATGGCTATCATCATCTATGAAGAATCAACCATAATTGTGTGTCTATTGTGAAGGCTCGAAATGGAATAATTAAGTGAACTGTATCAAGCACTCAGCAGGAGGGTAAAGAATTAAACTTGTCCCTCCTAATTTGTAATCTGGACTGTCTACCTAACTGCAGTTTTCTGACGATGCTGAACATGTTTTCATTCATTTATTATTATTAATTTTTAATTTACAAATACCTATTACACACCAACAATGTACCAGGCACAATACTAGTGTAAGGCAGAGATATTTTGAAACTTTAACTTATCTTATTTATATATATATATATGTATATATATATTCCCATCTCCTTTGTAAGTTCTTTCCCCCAATTCAACTAATTATGTTTTTTGGGTTGATAGATTTGGGGAAATGATGTGAAAACAGCAAGCAGAGGAAAAACCTTCTCTTTGCTTTTGTGTTTCAAAAAATTAGGCCCTCGGAGGAACATCCAGACTTAATATAGAATAAAATGTTTTAGTAAGGAACCTTAAAGATAAGAGCAAGTCTCCTATCTGTCCCCTCCACTCTTCCTTCTAGGAAACGATTCACTAAACTGAACTGAAAAGATAGGAGAGTTGGAGGAGGGGTAAAGGAGTGCAGATGTTGATGGGTCTTGAAAAAGGGGCTTTGTGCCTGTTCCAGGTAGGAAAGACTGCAGAGTCAGATTGAGACAGACCACGCCTCTTCCAACAACACAGTCTGTCCAGACCCCAGCATAGTGCAGGAGCTGCAAAATGATGTGGATTGCACCTGATAGAAACAGTGGTGAGATTCATTGGATGGAGGAGGCCTGTGACTGGGAAGAGAATGTCCCTCTGGTGGACTTTGTGAACATTTGACAGAGACCTGGAAGGACAATAGTTGTCATTGTAGGTGCTCATGTGGGCAGACAACATGGAGATCTTAATGGGGTGCCCATGTAATCCTCTTACAAATTGTGTACAACCCCATGGAAATGGATAGGGGGCCGCTTCAATTCAGATTACATTTTTTACCTTGGCAGAACAAGGATTTGTAAATAAAATTGGACTATTTAATTAGTCCGATTGCCATTTAATTTAACTGGACTATTTATATTTTTGTACAACTCTGTTATGAATAGTGATTTTATTGACTGAACCAGCTTTCGAATTACATAGTTTGGGTAGAAGATAATAAATGAGTAAGCAACTAAATTAATGAAATAATTATTGGCTGTGAAAAGTGTCAGAAAGGAAAAAATTAGGATACTAGGAAATAACCAGGACTGACCTAGCTAGGGTGGTCAAGGAAGGCCTGAAGGAACAGCCAGCACAGAGGCCCTGAGGTGCGAGGGAGCATGGTCTGCTCTGGGTCCCACAGAAGGCAGCTGAGCCTAGTGAGCAGTGGACTAAGTCTGGACAGGTGGTGGGGACCAGAGGGTACAGGACCTTGTGGGCCATAATAAGGAAGTGAGGTTTTATTTCATGTGTCAAGAGAAGCTGTTTAAGGGTTTTAAGCAGGATAAATAATAGTCAAATCTGTATTTTGAGAAGACTAATCTGGCTTCTGTGTGGAGACTGGATTGTGGAAGGAGGAACATGAATGGAAACAGTGCTCCAGGGAGAGGCTTCTGCTGTGGCCCAGGCCAGGGACTGTAGAAACTTGAACACAAAATGGGGGAAAAAAGTGGAAAAATACAAGATCTATTTTAGATATAGAATCAAGAGGACTGACTGATGCATTTGAGTTTGGGAAGAGGCACAGGTGGATGTCAGGGTGTCTCCCAGGGGTCTGCTCTTAGTAACCGGGTAGACATCAGGGCCATTTTCTGAAATTGGGAAAGGGGGATGCTGGGAGGATGGTGATGCTTTTTCAGGGACGTGGCAGGAAATCAGTTGCTTCAATTTGGACTTACTCAGCTTATTATGGCACGGAGTCCTCCACACGGAGTTTTCAGACAGGTAGTTGCTATGACTCAGGGGAAGTATGTCAGAGGAGAGGTCTGGGGAGATATTCAAAGTCCTGGAAGCAGATGCAGTTGTTTAGGGGAAGAGTGAAGGAGAAGAGAAGAGAGCCTGAAACTAAGCTGGGAGGAATCCAGCATTTAGAAGTCTGGCAGGCAAAGAGGACAAGGTGAGCTTGCCTTTAATGTGAAAATTGCCTTCATATTTCTTTCATTCTTCATTTTCCTCTTGTGGTAGTTCTGCTTGGTGACCAGTGCAGCCTCAGGGAGCTGACAAGAACCAGCCCTATTCCCCATATGTGACTCTTATAAGGCCTGAGTGAGTCTCCTCATGTCTTAGTTTCCTCAGCTACACAAAAAGGCCACTGTGGTAGCAGCCACTCCTTCCTTACAAGGGTTGGTGAGAAGTGTCAAGATGGAGTTAGGCTCAAGCACTAAGATTTACATTCAAATGCCAGCCATTTTCTCAGTCTTTATGAATAATCCAGACTTTGTGTTTTGAACCCTTAGACATAGTAATAATGCAATCGGAATCAAAATCATCATTCATATTATTAACAAACATTTCTGAGTAATGTTTTGAGTAAATGCCTAATAAAGTTTAAGAAATAAAAGTAACTCATGTTTATTAAAGAGGAATTATTAGGTTTCCATTCATAAGCTTCAATATCCTGCTTAATGGATTCCATACCTAACATAGAAATCCAGTGAATGAATTATTGTGAAACAGCCCACAAAAATTATATGGTTTCCTTTTTTACTGTTGTTTCCCCTATATGAAATAACAATGAGGAATGTAGCTTGAATAAAGGCATTTCTTGTAACAGAATGAAAGCATTAGGGTGACGCTGGTTGTATTTTAGCTGACTGGAGAGCCTCAAAGCTTTATGGTCAGAATGTGCCCCCTTGTGGAAGATGTGAGTAAAAAACCGTAGAGAGGAAACAGTATTGTGCCGAGATCTTGGGAAAGAATTGAAGGTGGGTGAGAGGACTAAAGAGGCAGGAAACAATGAATTAAAAGCCTGTTGACTACACTTGGTAAAGAACCATATAAGGAAGAAGTCATTGTATCAAATAAGGAAATGAGTGTAGCCAGGTGGAAAGGAGAACCTGGGTTAGGTAAACTCGCAGTCTTAAGTTCCAGAAAATGTGAATCATTAATAAAGAATATAAATGAAATAGCCACTGAAATGAGGCATTTCAGAGTGCTGTTTCTGGGCTCAGCCTGGCTGGGTGCAAATCGTGGCTGTGTTAGTAGCTGTGTGACTTTAGGGCGTCATTTTGCTGTTCTCTAAGTTTCAGTCATCCCATCTGAAAAACAGAATGGTAACAGTGCCTTTTTAGATGCTGCTGTTGTTGTAGGTAAAGGTTGCTCTAAGGAGTACATGAGGTAAAGGATAGAAAATGTTTTTAGTGTGGTGTCTGCAGAACTGAAATAGCTATCACTATTACCTGCCAGTGTGTGCATTTAAAACAGTGAAAGACATTTCCTTTTCTATTTTTAAAAATGGCTTCCAGATACAGACATTCACCGACTAAAGAGGAAAGCTCTGTGGCTCTGTAAAAGTTGTGAGGCTGAAGATTTTTGAACCTTTCTATAAGGCTGCTCCAGAGACGGAAACCAGGTTCCCCTCAACTCATATTCTCTGTGTGTTGGGGGGCAATCTGTCCAGACACGTTTGGATCAATGTGACTAATTTGTTTTTACACAGTTGAGGTGAGGTCAGTGAGGGGCTGAGTACTTGGCTGAGCAAGGCTATTTGGGTGGGTGGTGTGGGGCAGGTGTCAACTTGCTGTGATAGACAAAGGCAGAAATGGGAAAGGAAACCACAGAAAGACCCCAGGTTTACTGGAACCCAGAAGAGCTCTACTCTAAGAGGACACAAGAGAACTTTATCGGGCCAGTAACCATTTCCACTCAAGCAGCTACATGGTGCCAATGGGCAAACAAAAAAATAACAGGATAATTATAGAAAGTTTTCTGAAACTTGCTTTTATTTTTTTAAAAAAAGTGTTTGCCTTTTAATTTTCTCAAATATACTGCCAAAAATGCAGGTATTTGAAAATGTCAGGAAGCACTGGTATGACTAAGTGGAAGAGTGGCTATCAGGGAAGGAGGTCAGCAGTGTGCCTTGGGTGTGAGGGCCGCACACCCAGCCTGAAGGGCTCTCCTTTAAGAAGGAAGCTTCAAGAAGATGTGCTGACAGAGGGTTCTGCCCCTATTTCTCGTTCAAAGGAGAGCTCCACAAGCTGGGTTTGAAATGCTACTTTTGTGAAATAGTTATCAGTTAGGAAATTCCATTTCAATTAACTGACACTTGGAAGTTACTTCCCCTCTCTTTAGTCACTATAATGAGTAAGTTTCTTTTACTTTCTCAAATCACAAAATGACAGCCCAATAAGCTTTGGAAATTAATTCATTCTAGTGAATGTTATGAAATGAAACAAAACCAGTTTAATGACTGTAATAACTGAGGTTGGGCATCCGTGACATTCCCTGTAGCCACCCTGTGCTTCTTGCCTCCCTTGGCAGACTCCTCGGCCTGGGTCATTCTTTTATGGTCCCCACGGCCCTGTCTCCAGCACTCTACCACCCTTTCCTCAGAAGCTTTCTGCAACTCCCACCTAGCCAGTTCACACCTCGGGGTCACTCACATTTTCTGTTTCGTCTTTTCTGGATCTGGACTGACAAGCGAGAGCATTGCTTGCAGGGAGAAATCCCCAAATGGTGCTGAGAGTTTACCATGTATTTATGCTCTCAAACTCTGACTTGAGACCTCAAGCCTTCATTCAAATCTTGTATTCATTTTTTTCTTATTATCTCATCACATTCTCCATTGTGTCTGACTCAGACCTATTCTTCCACCCCCAGGTTTTTCAGCCCAATGATACCACTTCCCACTCTTAGGAAATCATATTCCATCCCTTACTTTAGAAGATCTAAGGTAGTTTTCTTGGCTCTCATTTGTCCACAACAGACTAATTTTTGTTGTTACTCTAAGACATTTTCTTGCATGTCGCAGTGGGGTAGTCCTTCCTTTCTGCCAAGGCTGACCCAAAACTCTGTTCTGGATCTTGTTCCTTGGAGCCTTCTTGAGTGACCATCTCCATCAACCACCCCGCTTCTCTCTCCTTGTGAGTTGCTTCTTTTATGCTTCCTTCTCCTCTATTTGGTTCCAGTTTTACTTACCTATGACTCAACTTCTACTTTTCTTTCAAATTTTCTTGAAATTAATCCTTGTGTTTATTTCCAGTGACCACTGTCCTTACAGTCTAAGCTGGGCCTTATCACTGTTTTACAAGCATTTTCTATGAGGTCACTGATGACCTCTCTTTAGGCCTTATTTTTCTTAACGCCTCTGAAAAGTTTCAAATGGCTGACCATCCTCCCATCTTCTTGATACTCTCTCCACCTACTATCCATATGATTCTGCCCCCTCTGAGTGTTTTCTTGTTGCCACCCGTCCCCCGCCACTTTTTTAAGCACTGTTTTTTTCTTGCCCCTTCCAATTCATTCTCCATGTGTGGCCAGAGCATTCTATTTAAAATAAAAATCTGATCATGTCACCCCTCTGCTTAAACCATTCAAGCTTCCAGTTTAGGATCCACCCCAAATCTATAACATGGCACATGAGGCTTTGTCCATCTCCTTAGCCTCCCTCCTCATCACTTCCCATTCACTCAACTCTTCTCAGTCTGTTTCCTCTGATTAAACACTCTTCTTCTACCTTCCAGCTATGCCCTCATCCCTCTTTGTCCCCTTTGGCAGGCAAAGTCCTGCTGGTTTTGCATGTTCAGTTTAGCTATCCCTTCCTCCTGGAAACATCATCTCTTCCATTCATGGATTGGCTGTCTCTATTATGTGCATGTGCTCCTGAACCATCCTTTCTCTTTCCTTCTATAGATATAATCTTATCATTTATGAGATATATATATATATATTTTCTCTCAATAGCTAGATAGCTAGGTAGATAGATAGATGGATGGATAGATAGATAGATAGATAGATAGATATCTCTTTATTCATCTCTGACTCCCACCCCATTCTATGCACTCCATGACAAAAAGGCTTCGATTGATTAGGTCACCACAGAACCCAGAAATGACACATGGTAGAGACTTAATTATCAGGACAATGAATTAATTTGGTTATACAATCCAAATAATAACTAATAGTAACAAAAATTAACTAACATTTCCATAGTGCTTGCTATGTGTGAGTCATCGTTCTAAGTACTTGAGTACTAAATATTGTAATAATTCATTTAATTTTTCTAACATTCTCAAATAGTAGATTCTATCAAGTTTTTATTTTTATAGAAGAGTAAACTGAAAAATAATAGGAGAATGTTGTAGACCAAGGGTAAACAAATCACTGCTCTTGGGCCAAATTCAGCCAGCTGCCTGATTTTATAAATAAAGTTTTATTGATACATAGCCACACTCATTTGTTTATGGCATCTTCTGTGGCTGCTTTCCCACTATAATGGAAAAGTTGAATAGGTATGACAGAGACTATATGATTCACACAGACTAAAATATTTACTATCTGGCCCTTTATAGGTTCATACAGACTATCTGCCCCAAAAGTCTTCATTTGAAGCATACTGAAAAATCATGTTTATTTATGTCATCTTTTTGTTTCTATTCTGAGAAGACAATCCCACTACTCCCAAACCCCCTTTTTAATTTTGATTTTCCATTTTATTACTATTGTGTTTTGGTAGTATATTAAAGCAAAATCCATCTGTCTATAATGTAAAATAATTTTCCTTGGTAGAGTTTTTTTTTAAAAAACCATGACCTGACTACTTATACCTTATGGAATTTAGAAGTTGAAAGTGCCCATGGCTTTGCTCATCTTTTTAAAAAACAAACTTGGCAAATGAGATCTGGATATCCTGATTTATTTGCTAGGAGTTATGTGATCAGTTATGTAGGGTCTGGACAACAGCCCAATTCCAATTCCCCTGACCTTCTGAAGGAGACCCTGGTGGCCCAGCCCCTCTGCCTCCTCATTTGCAGGGGTCCCTTAGCACCCTCTCTGGCTAAGGCAGACATTTTGGAATTAATGGCCTGTGGTTACAGACAGCAAGGTCAGATGATTTATTTTTCAAATACATACAACCAATTCCTAAGCTATCAACAACAACAAGACCCAGAGAGTCAAGCTAAGTTATTGCTATTATCTTTCTGTTTGACCTTGTCTAGACTTCCACCCTGGCTTCTTTGTTTATCTCATGTATGCACGGTGTGTGTGTGTGTGTGTGCGTGCGTGTGTGTGGCATCTCCAGTTTTTATGACCAAACCTTAAGCAAATGAGAAAAATGCCTTAGGGTCTAACTAGAACGAATGCTACTCTAATAAATATTAGTTTTGATATCATCTGAGCCCTAGGATATGGAATATGAAATTTCCAAATGGTTATTATTCAAATCAATCAATAAAGAGTACATCAGCGTCTCAGCAGAGCTGCACAGCTCAATTAGCACACATGGCATCTACTCAGCGTTTCCTGGATGCAGCTCACATCACCCAGGACCCTGTGTGAGCAACAATGTGGTTAAGGATATGTCACAGTGAATCAACAAAATATGCAGTTTGATCAGCACATTCTGAGAGCAGATCATTAAAATATGCAACCAGATCCCCCAAGTGCATGAAAAATTAACTAACAAGTTTTGTATCTTGATCAGTTTAATGAGTGAGAAGTCACTGAACAAGAGTGTCAAATTGTACAGTCTGGCAAGGGGGCAGACAATTGTCAGAGAGCAGCTGGGAGGGCCAGAGCCAATACTTTTGGTTTTCGAAATACCAAGCCTTAGAATTCAATGTCAGAAAAAGCTGATTAGTATTAAGATATTGTCCAGCCTGTGTCCAGCAGGATGTGATGTGATGTAGAGCCTTCTGATGTAAATGAAACATTGATTCTCTCTTTCAGGCTTCACTAAGTCTTAATAGACTCAGCTATGCTCCTGGAAGGCCCTGCCAATGGCATCATATACACATGTGTGGAACTAAGAGGCAGTGGCAGCCTTCTGGAAATATATAAACCATCCGACCTTAAAGAGCAACTAAAAGGAAGAGAAAAAAATTTCTTTAATCAAACTGTGTCAGAGATGCCTCATGCTATTAAGCAGGGCTTAGTAAATCGAGAATGCCCAAGCTACAAAGTTGGTGGAGAATTTGAGTCAGTTAAGCCCAAGTGGTTGATGATCACTTGAGGAGATGTGTGAATTGGATTGTCACAGAAGACTATGGGGCCTGCTGTCACCCTGCTACTGGCAGGATGCTGATGGGGAGGTTGACAACCTACTCTTAACACAGTCACACATGCCCCTACTGACTTGGCCCATGTATAAACGGACTTGAGCACCAGTCTGTTAATTCTGCTCTGCTACTTTATCTTGGCCAACCGGCTGGCATTGCAGCTGCGGGAATGTTGGTTTCCCAGGGCATAAATTTACCCCCTTTTATAGTGAGCTGGGCAACAGAAAGATGGCAAGCCCAAATAAAAGGCAGAAACCAAATCCAAATGGGAAACATTCTGCAGACAAAGGGGAAGATTGGCAACCTGGCAAATGCTGAGACTGAAGCTGGCTGCTGGTTGCCCTTCCAGTGAGCATGTACTGTTGGAGCAGAGGAGATGGGAAGAGAGGCAGACAGTGGTGTGTGTGTTTGTGTGTGTGTGTGTGTGTGTGTGTTTCTACTTTTAATTAGACTTTCCTGAAGTATGGCACGTGGACATAGAATGACCTTTGATCAGATGTGGTATGTGGAAAACTTTAAAATATGTTAATAGTTATGATTCTATTTTCATGAATAGCAGATAAAATAGGAGTAGCACATCAAGCTCATGATTTCACTAATATTTCTTAAGGTGAGGTAAGTATAGCAAAAGTGAGCCAAATTAAGATAAACTTAATGAAAAATACTACATTTTGAAATAAAATATGAAATGAAAAATACAGAAAAATACAATATATGTAACAGCACATGTGATAATGGATATCTCAAAAATTATAAAGAGATTTTCAAATGACTTAAAGTTTAGGAAAATTTGAACTAGATTACTTTCTTTAAATAAGAGAGTTTCATGCAATTCAGTCAATGTAACAGGACGTATGAAAAGATACAGTTTTGGCCGGGCGCGGTGGCTCAACCCTGTAATCCCAGCACTTTGGGAGGCCGAGACGGGCGGATCATGAGGTCAGGAGATCGAGACCATCCTGGCTAACACGGTGAAACCCCGTCTCTACTAAAAAATACAAAAAAACTAGCCGGGCGAGGTGGCGGGCGCCTGTAGTCCCAGCTACTCGGGAGGCTGAGGCAGGAGAACGGCGTGAACCCAGGAGGTGGAGCTTGCAGTGAGCTGAGATCGCGCCACTGCACTCCATCCTGGGCGGCAGAGCGAGACTCCGTCTCAAAAGAAAAGAAAAGAAAGAAAAGATACAGCTTGGAGTGGATAATTTTAAACAGGAAAGGAGTATTGGAAATAAAAAAAGGATCTCAAAGTTTGTCATTTATTCCACTTTCAATTTTCCAGGGGGCTAAGGAAAACTTTCCAGCCATAAGTCACTCTTGAGGCTGACATATTAATCAGCCATCATGAAACCATAAAAGTACTTTGGATTAACAAAAAAGTTCAATTATTAAAAGTTTTAATTAAATTGTATGAAGAGTTTATTGTAGATGATATCATACATCAAAAGTAGATACACTATATATGTATGTCATACATATACACACACATTTGTATATTTAAAAAAAATAAAACAAACACATATATTCCCTCTAGCCTACTTAAGAAATAGAAAATGACTAATATTTCAAAGCTGACAATGTGCCCCTCCAGTAACAACTCTGTTCCCTTCCATTTCCAGGTAACTCCTGTATTGAGTTCAATGCTAATCATTTACTTGCCTTTTTAATAATCTTACCACATATGCCTGTGCTGCTAACATATTGCCTAATATACTTAAATATAATATTTTCTGTCCTTGCATTTTATATTAAAAGGATCTCTATATGGAGTCTTCTGTGACTTGCTTTTTTCACTCAACATTATGATTTTAATGTTTATACAAGTTAATATGCATAGATTTTGCTAATTTTATTCCTATGTGCTATTTCAGTGAATCTATCACAGTAATTTATCCGCTATACTGCTTATGGACATGTGGATTGTTTTTTGTTTTTGAATGTGAATAAGGCTGTTTTTATGGATCTCTTGATGTTCACGGGCAAGAGCTTCCCTTTGTAGACACCTGGGGCTGGCATTGCCAGGGATAGGCACGCACTCCTTCTACATCATAAAGTACTGTTATGTAGTTTTCCAGAACAGTCTTATCAATTTGCATTCCCACCATTGACAATAGTAACAAAAATAAAGTACCTAGCAAAGAAATGTTCAAAGCCAAATATGAAATAAAATAATTTATTGAAAAACCTCAAAAAGACTTAAATAATTTTGGAACTATGGCAACCTTATGAATGTGAAAATTTAATGTAACAATGTTAATTCTTCCCAGATTATCTGTAAATTTCATACTGTCTCTCTCTTCTTTTTTTCTTTCTTTCTTTCTCTCTCTTTCCTTTTCTTTCTTCTTTCTTTCTCTTTCTTTCTTCCTTTCCTTCCTTCCTTCCTTTCTTCCTTCCTTGCTTTCTTTCTCTTTCTCCCTTTTCTTTCTTTCTTTCTTTCTTTCTTCCTTCCTTCCTTCCTTCCTTCCTTCCTTCCTTCCTTCCTTCCTTCCTTCCTTCCTTCCTTCCTTCCTTCCTTCCTTCCTTCCTTCCTTCCTTCCTTCCTCCCTTCCTCCCTTCC
The DNA here is from genome assembly GCF_000951045.1 of Mandrillus leucophaeus. Lineage (NCBI taxonomy): Eukaryota > Metazoa > Chordata > Mammalia > Primates > Cercopithecidae > Mandrillus > Mandrillus leucophaeus. The sequence continues at coordinate 109,292 of NW_012101660.1, read as the reverse complement.
CTTCCTTTCCCTTCCTTTCCTTTTCTATCTCACTCTGTCACCTACAGTGGAGTGCAATGACATGATCACAGCTTGCTGCAGCCCTGTCTCAACCCAGGGTCAATCAGTCCTCCCACCTCAGCCTCTTGAGTAGCTGCCACTACAGTTGCATACTCCCACATCTGGCTAATTTTTCTATTTTTTTGTAGAGATGAGGTTTCACAATAATTCCCAGGCTGGTCTTGAAGTCCTGGGCTCAAGCCATCTGCTCACCTCAGCCTCCCAAAGTGCTGGGATTACAGGTCCCATACTATTTAATTTAAATTTAGATAGAATTTTACATGGAAGTTGCAATCTGATTCTAAAGTTTACATGGAAATGCTAAGGGTCAAGAATCACTAGAATAATTTTGAGAAAGGAAAAAGAAGGCAATGTGCTCTACCAAATATGGTAATTGAAACAATGTGGTATTCGCACAGGAATAGACAATATTCTAAAATAACAAAACATATTGTAGATTCCAGAAGCAGACTCTTCCCTAGAAGAAAATGGTATGTGTGAAGATGGCAGTACAGATCACTGGAAAAGGGATTAACTCCTAAAACAAATGGAACTCTATTGATTGATTATACAAAAATAAAATTAAAAAAAAAAACAGATCCTTATATTCCACCACAAACAACTGTCAATTCTTTGCCGATTAAGGACTTAAATGTGAAATGCAAAACTTTGAAAACTTTTAGGAGACAGCAAAGGAGAATATATTTATAATCATGTAGAGAAGGATTTTTAAAATAAGACACAAAAAGCACAAAGCATGAAGAAAAATATTTATAATGCTGACTACATTAAAATAAATATAATAAAGGAGATTTTTAAATATCATAAAGAGATCAAACTTTAAGCTACAGACTGGGAGGACATACTTGAGATACATATATAGGAAAAAGAACACATAAAATACATACAAAGAGCACTTATGAATCAAGAAGAAAAAGATCAAGAACAAAATGAAAAAACAGGCAAAAGACATGAAAAAACACTTCACAGAAGAAAATATGAATGGCAAATAAATATTGAAAGATGTCCAAACTCATTGATGAGAAGAAATTTAAAACTCAAGCACTATTAACTGTTAATAATGATGTAAAGAACTCTCACCCACTGCAGATGAGAATGTAAATTTGGACAGCTATTTGGAAAATAAATAAGCATTTTCAATAAAATATCCTATGACCTAACAATGTCATTGCCAAGAGAAACACTTGCACGTTTGCATTAGGAGACACCTATAAGGATGTCCAAAGCTGACTCTTGCAGTTGCCACAGCTGGGAACAAGTCATATGTCCATCAAAAAAAAAAAGGATAAAATGAGAAAAAGACATACAGTGGAATACTATGCAACTGTAAAAAGTAAATCATCCACAACATCATAGGATGAATCACAAGAATGGAATGTTGAATAAACAACATTAAATCATAGAAGAATGTGTACTATATTACCACATTAATATTAATATCTCAAAACATGGAAAATATTTAGAGAAATAGGTTATAAAACTATGAAGCAAAAAGTAAGGGAATTATGATATAAAATTCAAGCAGTGCATTATTTCTAAATGAGAAGAAGGAGGAAAAATTGGTGAGTGTACACATTCTAATTGCAGTTAGTGTCTATTCCTTAGCCTGAGTCGTGAGTATATGAGTGTTAATGTCATCATTCTTTAAATTATATATTACACATAATATAGATTATGTGTAATATATAATGTCATCATTCTTTATATATAAATATACATTACATATATTCATTTGTATATGTTGTAGAACTCACAATTAAAAAAAA
>NW_012101660.1:101224-102846 GCF_000951045.1 Mandrillus leucophaeus | reverse complement strand
AAGGAAAAGAAAGCGAATGGGGCAAGAATAACAATTTGAAGAGGCAACAGCTATAAATACTCCAAAAATGACCTCAAACTACAGATTCAAGAAGCCCTATGAATCTTAAGCAGGATAAATTAAAAGAAATCCACACTTAGGCACATCATAATATCATTGCTGAAAAAATGTGTCATGGTGATTCCTCCATATGTACATATGTATATATACACACACATACATACACTCATATTATATATTGACATATAAAATTATATACATGTTTACTTGTTATATTCTTTAAGGAAGTACTAAAAGAATAGTAAATGAGTATATATTAATAATTTCTAAACTTATTGTGGAGAAAAGAGGAATAAAAATGCTCAATGTAAACAAAAGCAAGACATCAGAGAAAAAGAAAACATAAAACAAATAGAACAAATGGAAAACAAATACCAGGATGGTAAACTTAAACCCAAATATATAAATAATGAAATCAAATGCAAATTGTCTAAATGTTCTAGTTAAAAGACAAAGATGAATAGATTTAAAGAAAGATGAAAACCATATAATGTAAAAAAGAGACATCTAAAACATAAGGATAAAGAGAGGTTAAAAGTAAAAAGATGAAAAGAAACATAGCATGCAAATATTAACCAAAAGAATTATGTAGTTATATTATTATTAGAGAAGTTAACTTTGAATGAAAAAGCACTATTAGAGAATGCGTGATAATAATAAAATTAATTTTGCTGGGTGTAGTGGCTCCTCACTGCAATCCCAGCACTTTGGGAGGCCAAGGTGGGAGGATCTCTTGAGGCCAAGAGTTCAAGACCAGCCTGGCCAACACAGCAAGACCACATCTCCAAAATAATTTTTAAAAATTAGCAGAGCATGGTGGTGCACCTGTAGTCCAAGCTACTCAGGAGGCTGAGGTGGGAAGATTGCTTGAGCTCAGGAGTTCAAGGCTGCAGTGAGCTATGATCATGCCACTGCATTCCAGCCGGGTGATAGAGTAAGACCCTGTCTCTAAAAAATAAAAATAAAATAATAAAAGTTTTTATCCACAAGGAAGATTATAACAATTCAAATTTTCTCTCTAGGTATAACAGAGACTCAAAATAGATAGAATTACAAAACAGACATAAGGAAAAATGGACAATTCCTAAACATACCAAGAATTGTAACACACCTCTAAATACCTAATAGAACAAGGCATAAAAAATTAAGATTATAATAATAGAAAAAATAATTTTAAAACTTGATCTAATGTACATGAATAGAACACTGGATTCAGCATGCAAAACATTTTTTAAATGATCATATGCTGAGATATGAAGCAAGTTTCAAAATATTTTAAAGGACTGAACAGAGTAGGCTCTCTGCCCACTGTTGGAGAGTAAGAAGGTAACTAGAAAAATCTCCAAATGTTTGGAAATCAAACAGTGGATTTGTAAATAACTGCTTGGGTCAAAAAGTCACAATAAAAATAGAAAATATTTTGAACTCAATAATAAAAATACAACATACCAATACTTAAAAATGGCAACTACAGTCATGAAACTTATGGTTTTAAAGGGAAATGTGAGGGAAAAAGAAAAGCTAAAAAATCAATGACCTCAACTTCAAGCTCAAGAAAGTGA
>NW_012101660.1:96563-98859 GCF_000951045.1 Mandrillus leucophaeus | reverse complement strand
TTTTGTATTTTTAGTAGAGATGGGGTTTCATCATCTTGGCCAGGCTTGTCTTGAGCTCCTGACCTCGTGATCTACCCACCTCAGCCTCCCAAAGTGCTGGGATTACAGGAGTGAGCCACCACGCCCGGCCTGGTCACTTTTGACACTGATATGGGTTAGTATTCAAGTCCTCTGATGTGTCCACTTAAATCAGCGTAGCTGTGATTTAGTCATTATACAGATCACACACTTAGATCTACACCCATTACCTGAAGTCAGTGGTTCATATTGAATTTGGCTACGGTCTCCTCTGGATATTGATCAAAAAGCAGGACTTAAAAATGTGGATAATTCTGTTTTTCCAATAAAGTGCTGATTGACAAATAGGAGAAAAATTCATGATGTTAGTAGTACACATAAAATATTGTATTTGGCACTGCTGGAAAAATCACCCAAGTTCTGTGGGTTTCTGACTTTGTAACTACAAGATATTTGGATCAAAGTATACTTATTTTAGGTGACATATGAATTCATAATCCAGGGGAAAAAGCCTCATAAAAATAACAACATTAAATATATCTTACAAAAGAACCATTTAACTTGGCAAAATATTAATGAAATAAAACACATGGGTTAAATTTCCCTTAAAATACACATAGGAATAAAATGTGCTCAACAAAATATGCTCTGGCTCTTGCCAAACTAGAAACATCTGAAAATAACCTAAGAAACTTTCTTAAACCACAGCATGTTTCTGGCTTTGTATGCCACTTAATTAAGTGTTGCTTTAATAATGAAGCATATTAGGGATGGGGGTTGCATCCAGCTCACAAACCATTCTTTATGGGGTAGTAAAGATAAAGACAATAGTACCCACATTTAAAAAAAATTAATTTCATGCTCTTGCCTTCTTAGCATATGTTTCATATCAGCCTTAGTAGTTGTTTTCTGAAATCTCCTTTAGTTAAGAAAGTTAGTCATTGTTTAGTCCTTGAAATGTTGGTGAAAATCTTTTATGATGGCTCAAGGATGAAGGAACTAGTTAAGGTGTTTCCCTGGCAACTCTAATACCATTGCTTATAAAGAACTAGAGTTATGTATGCTGGTGAAGCATATTTGGAGTTTAGACATTTTTCAAAGTAATTTATTGCTTTATTTAGTGCCTTTACAATGTGAACTCTTGAGCTATTAAAAATAAGGTTGTAGAAATGACACAAAAGTATTCACAAATGCCATTTCAAAGCAATCCCAGTGCATGTGTAGACAAATTTTCTAATCTTATGAAAAAAATCATTTTTAAAATAAAATATTAACTGCTTCAGAATTCTACTTTCAATAAAGATAGGCTGCATAAATCTGACCAATTGTTCTACTAAGGACAATAAAATCTGGAAAAAAATATAATTTTTAAATGTTTGAAAGAACAGTTTGTTCCAAGGTTCTGAAAATGCAAAAAGATATTAAAGTATCAGTGAGTCAAGATGTGGAGAGGGATCAAAGCCCAGAGAGGTGAACCTGTCTTTGGGGTCCATTTTTCTTTGGTGAGCTTTGCTGACTCAAAGGGAACCTGAAAGCCTAAGAGGCTGAGAAGTTGAGTATTACTTTTCATAGCTTCACAAAGGAAAGTGAATGGCCGTTAGAGTTTAGGACCTATCAAGAAGGAAAGGGGACTTGTAGAAACCCCTGTAGAAACTCTGAGGTCATCTATCTCAGAGACAGGATAAACTGGAAATAGAAGTGAATTCAGCTTAAACTTATCTCAGTACCTAAACTGAATTGAGTTGATACCATGCTAATGCCTCTAGGTAGCTGGCATGAGCAAATGCAAATTCTCTTCCTAAGAACATGTCATCCTTAGCATTAAATTATTTCTACGATGGACACTGCAAATACAATGTCCATTCACACACACACACACAACTTAGCATACAAGGAAAGAATACAATATGAGTAAAAACTAGAAAAAAATAGCCAACAGAAATGGACTCTCTGAATCCCCAAGTACTGAAATTAAATTATTAGGCATAGAGTTTAAGATAATTATGCTGGCTGGGTGCAGCGGCTCACTCCTGTAATCCCAACACTTTGGGAGGCCAAGGGGGGAGGATCACGAAGTCAGGAGTTTGAGACCAGCCTGACCAACATGGAGAAACCCCGTCTCTACTGAACATATAAAAATTAAACAGGCATGGTGACTTGTGCCTGTAATCCCAGCTACTCAGGAGGCTGAGGCAAGAAAATTGCTTGAACCCAGGAGGTGGAGGTTGCAGTGAGCCAAGATTGCACCACTGCACTCCAGCTTGGGCGACAGAACAAG
>NW_012101660.1:91115-94668 GCF_000951045.1 Mandrillus leucophaeus | reverse complement strand
TAAAAATACAACATATCAATACTTAAAAATGGCAACTACAGTCATGAAACTTATGGTTTTAAAGGGAAATGTGAGGGAAAAAGAAAAGCTAAAAAATCAATGACCTCAACTTCAAGCTCAAGAAAGTGAAAAAAAAAAAAAAAAACCAGCAAAATAAACCTAGAGAAAGTAGAAGGAAGTAATGAAGATAAGAATATAAAATCTATAAATACAACTTACAGCAAAGACTTCAGCAAACCAAAATGGAAGATGAAGAGCTAAATAGTAATTCCAAGAGGCCAGGGGAAAATGTAAACCCAATAAAAGTTGTAGAAAAGAAACAAGGAGAAAAAAGTAGAAGGCAACGAAATAGAAATTATAAAAATAAAAATGAAAAAGGTGAGAGTGAGGCTGACCAACAAAACTGACGCTGGTTCTTTGAAATGACTGCTGGCAAGATGGTTCAAAAAAAAAAAATCAGAAGTGGGTACAAATGAATTTTAAAAAGAAGTAAGAGATAAATAAATTAGGAAAAAAAGTTTATATTTGCAGATGATAAGATTGCCAACAATACAAGAGAATCTACACATAAATATTTAAAACTAATAATGTGGTTCAGCAAGAGTGTGGATAAAAACCAATATACGAACCTTAAAGTTCCTTTATACTAGGAATAACGAAATATAAATGTAATAGGGAAAAAAGAGTCACATAAAAAAGAAGCAACAGCGATTGAACTATAAAGTATCTAGGAATAAACCCTACAAATATGTGCATGAACTTAATGAAAACAATATGTAATAATTTATTGAGGAAAATAAAAGAGTACTTGAATAAGTGGAAATTTTACCTTGTGTGTAAATTAAATAAATCAACATGTGAAAGATATTGATATTCCCTAAATTATATATTCATTATAATTCTCATCAAGTTTTCAAATTGATTTCTGTGGACTCTGGTTGCAGGTAAAATGTATGTAGTCACAGAATTGCTAAGACATTTCAAGAAGAAAGAACAATGAAGGGGTACTTTTTCTACTCTGTATTAAGACATTAAAAAAATGAACATAATAAAAAATGGTATAGTACTGGCACAGAAGAAAACAAATAGACCAATGAACATAATAGAGACTCCTGAAATAGACCTGAACACATATGTAAACTTGGAGTATAACAGAGTTGGTATCATAAATTAATAGATAGAGTATAACTACGTTTAAAAATTTGTATTAGAAAAACATGCTCTCTATATACAGAAAATAAAAACAGACTTCTACCTCACATTAAAAACAACAAATGAATTTTGCATTAAAACATAAACAGGAAAAAACCTCTACATATTTTAGAAGAAAATAAAGGAGAATCTTTATGAACTTGGGGTAAGCAAAGATTTCTTAACTAGACAGAAAAAACATAAACGATCAAAGAAAATGATTCTTTTAAATGAAAAGCATTCAATCTAATTTATTGCTCTATTTTTAGGAATACAAAATATTAAAATTACGCAAGTGCCAGTCATTAAATAAATGGTGGCACATCTGCACAGTGGACTAATAGCTTTCAAAAGAGTCAGTAAGCCCTCCACATGCTGAGTTGGAAAGAGTACCAAGATATATTGTTAAGTAATTAAAGCAATTTGCAGAACTGAATGTATAGCAACCAACTTTGTATGTAAAATCGTGACAATAGGTCAGGCTTGGTGGCTCATCCCTGTAATCCCAGAACTTTGGTCAGCTGAGGTGGGTGGATTGCTTGAGCCCAGGAGTTCAAGACCAGCCTGGGTAACATGGCAAAACCCCATCTACAAAAAACAAACTAACTAACTAACATAAAACACACACAAAAAAAAACAAACAAACAGACAAAACACACACATGAAAATTAGCCTGGTGTAGTGGCGCAAACCTATGGTCTCAGCGACGAGCGAGGCTGAGGTGGGAGGATCTCTTGAGATGGTAGGTTGAGGCTGTAGCGAGCCGTGATCGTACCACTGCAATCCAGCTTGGGTATCAGAAACCTTGCTGAAAAAAAAAAAATAATTGTGGAAATAAAATACATACTGTGACTTGTTTGTATCTGAATTAAGAAACTTGGGAGGGATACATCTTGTTTCTTGTGGCAGAGGGTCAGGCAAGAACTAAGTAAATGGGAAACAAGGCTATGCGAATGGGTGTCTTTTCACTCTATATCTTTTAACATATATATCTTAAATTTTTAACTATGCTAATGTATTATGTTTTTAATTTTAAATTTTGAAAAACAAGACTTGCATATAGCAAAGATTTCCTGTCAACAAAGCTGAAAAACAAATTAAGTATAATTACAACAAACGTAGCAAACAAAGCCTTAGTATCTGCAGTATATAAAATATTCCTTCAAATCAGTAAGAAAAAGCCACTCCATATGAATCCATGAAAAGAATATTAATTTGAACAGGTATTTAACAGAAGAGGAATTATGAATATGTTCAGAGTGTAAATATATTTACTCTCATCACTTATCAGGACAAGGTAAATTAATACAAAGAAGATATCATTTTCATCCATCATGTTAGATTAAAGAGGCTTTGTTGAACAATGTCAGATATGTGACAAAAAGTCCTCCTTGTGGGAACGTTAATTAGTACTGACATGTTGAAGTGTAACTTGGCAGCATTTAATAAAATTAAAAATCTGCATACCCTACAACCCAGAAATTTCACTTCTGGATATGAATCCTAGACAAATTCCTGCAACTGTGAACAAGGAAGCGCTTACAAGAATGTTCCTTTTGGCATGTATCTAACAAACACTCATGTAGTACTTACTACATTCCAGTCTTGATTCCAAGCACTTTACAAATATTACCCCATGCAATCCTCATAACAACTCTAGCGGGTAAGTACCATTAAGATACCCTAAAAAATTATAGATTTTTTTTTTTAACTAACATAACAAAAATGTTGAGGACATTACCTAAGGTCATGTGGCTTGTAAATGGTAGGAATGGATTTGAACTTAGGCAGGCAGCCCAACCCAAGTGTGCTCTTTCAACCCTAAATTCACATTATCGCTCAGTAAAATTCTGCAAGTCACGTAGAGCTTCATCAATAGAGGAATGGGTATAAAGGAATAGAGGAATGGATATAAAAAATGTGCTATATTCATAACATGAAATGCTATCAGCAACTAAAAGGATAGCAATCTATCTGTCTATTTATCTATCATCTATCATCTATGCATCCATCCTTAGATAGCTATATTATTTATGTACATATGAATAGCTTTCAAAGCATAGTTGAAATTTTTTTCAACGTAAAATATATATATGAATATAAATTAATTATAAATGAATGCCTCTCAAAACATAAAGATTCCATTTCTTTATGAAGCTCAAAAATTCTGATGCAATGATTTTGCCTTCTGAAATATCTCTTTGGATAAATCTGTTTCAATTCTAAAGCATTGATAGAAATCTAATTTTACGACATTTTCAAATCAGTCGATCTTTTTATTATGACTGCATTGAAAAAACAAAAATTCAAATCAGGTTAGAATATTTTTTTCTGTAGCTGAGTGAATCTTAGTTATATATGG
>NW_012101660.1:57166-90936 GCF_000951045.1 Mandrillus leucophaeus | reverse complement strand
CCTTCCTTCCTTCCTTCCTTCCTTCCTTCCTTCCTTCCTTCCTTCTTCTTTCCTTCTTTCCTCCCCTCTCTCTTTTTGTTTCTCATTTATTCACCTGTCTATCTGGATATTTATCCATGAAGAAATGGCCCCTGTTCCTCTTGCATGAATAAAGCTAATTATCTTACAGCAGATCTGCTTTTTTCGGGTAAGTCAATTGATTCTTTCTTTTAATTATGTAATGAAGAATGAAGAGGTTCTCACTGTCTTTGGAAAATGTATTGTGGAAACTTTTCTGGTCTTACAAAAGCCACTGTTCACAATATTCCTTGAAATGCAGACTCCATCCTGATAAGAGATGGATCAATTTCTATTAAAAAAAAAAAGAAATAAACAAAATATCCAAATGTTGGAGCATGGTTAAAATGAAAAAAAACACAGTACATTTATAGAATATAAATGGAATATTATTTTATATTTAAATGATACAGATGAATATTATTGATCTGAAAAGATGTTCGCAACATATGTGAAAAAAATTATATTATTCAATATAATCTCTATTTTTTTTTAATGGTATAAATATGTAACCCATAGGACCCACTTCACTGTGTTAGGGAACAAATGTGGTCACATTTAACGTTTTTATAAAAAGTTTCATTTTTATAATTAATGTTCACATTCTCACTTCTCTTTATTATCAGAAAATACAATGTTTTTCTTTTATGCCAAGCATGTCTCCATTGTCTCCAATTGGAGTTTTCTCAGTTTAGGCTAGTCTTGCTTCCAAATGCCAGCTGGAGAGAGAGATCAAGTCTGACAAGCTTACCATTATCAGTGTTGTAGATGCCATTCTGTGGGTCACTGAGGACTAGTCCATTGCCCAGGTTCTTATCCAAGACTGCTGTAGGGCTGCTGCTTTCAAAGTTTGGGTCCCTGCCTCAGTGGTCCCCAAGCTTGGTCCCAAGGTCTCAGCTCCTCAGATCTCTGTCACATGTTCAGCCTCAGAGAAGGGGCTTTCACTATTAGCCACAGCTGGGCCCAAATCCTTAGGACTTTGAGTCTGAGTCATCAGGCGAGACTCCTCCACTGCTCTTGTGACTCCCACCTGGAGCCATTTCTGTGAGCGGAACATGAACTTGTTCTTTTCTGTATGAACTGTCACGTTCCTCTGATTTCAAGTCTTGGCGAGAATTTTCCCTTTCCATTTTTTGCTATTATAAGACATTCACAGCACTATGATGAATGTCTTTATAACCAAGTCCTAGAAGTTGAATATCGGGATCCAAAGGTACACATTTTTATAGATTGTGACAAGCCAACTTGACCTTCAGAAAAGTCATAGTGATTTACATTTACACCAAAAGTATGAGAATGTGTCTTTTTTTCATCTTTGCCAGTACTGGGGATAATTTTTTAACAGCTTTGTTGAGGTATAATAGACATAATTGTACATATATAAAGTGTACTCTCTTATAGGTTTTGACATATGTATACTTGTGAAATTATCCCAATCAAGACAATGAACACACCCTCCCCTCCAAGAGTTTCATGACTCTTTATAAATTCTCCCTCACAGCTCTTGCTGCCCTCCCTGGCATAGCCAAGAAACCACTGATCTTCTTTCTGTAACTATAGATTACTTTATATTTTTCACAGATTTATTTAAATAGGATCATACTGTAGTAGCCTTTTTTTTACTATTTTATACTGTGTAATGATTTTGAGATTCATTCCTGTTGTTAGATCTAAATATTTCAGTCCTTTGTATTACTGAGTAGTATTCCATTGAATAGATATACCCTAATTTATTTATTCATTCATCTTCTCATAGACATTTGGTTTTTGTCTAGTTTTGGACATTACAAATAAAGCTGCTATACGTATTCACATGCATTTTCATAGACATATGTTTTCATTTCTCTTGGATAAATACACTGATGTAGAAAGGCTGAATCCATATACAGGTTGAGAATCTGTTTATCAGAAATGCTTGGGACCAGAAATGTTTTGGGGTTCAGATTTTTAAGAAAATTTTGGAATATTTGCATGAACTCACTGGTTGAGCATCCCTTATCCAAAAATCTAAAATCCAAAATGCTCCAATGAGCATTTCCTTTGTATGTTATGTCGGTGCTCAAAAAGTTTTGGATTTTGGATATTTCCGCTGTCAGGTTTTGGATTAGGGATGCTCAACCTGTGTGCAACTTTTTAAGAAACTACCAAACTTTTTTCCAAAGTGGTTTACCACTTTACATTCCTATCGTCAGTGTATAAGAAGTTCCAGTTGCCCCTAATCTTCATAAAGTCTTGGTATGGTCAGGTTTTTTTATTATTATTATTATACTTTAAGTTCTGGGATACATGTGCAGAATGAGTAAGTTTGTTACATAGGTACACATGTGCCATGGTGGTTTGCTGCACCCATCAACCCATCATCTAGGTTTTAAGCCCCACGTGTATCAGGTATTTGCCCTAATGCTCTCCCTCCTCTTTCCCCATACCCTCCGACAGGCCCCAGTGTATGATGTTCCCCTCCCTGTGTCCATGTGTTCTCACTGTTCAACTTTTGAGTGAGAACATGTGGTGTTTGCTTTTCTGTTCCTGTGTTAATTTGCTGAGAATGATGGTTTCCAGCTTCATCCACGTCCCTGCAAAAGACATGAACTCATTCTTTTTTATGACTGCACAGTATTCAGTGGTGTATATGGCCACATTTTCTTTATCCAGTCTATCATTATGGGCATTTGGGTTGGTTCCAAGTCTTTGCTATTGTAAATAGTGCTGCAGTAAACATACACGTGCATGTGTCTTCATAGTAGAATGATTTATAATTCTTTGGGTATATACCCAGTAATGGGGTTGCTGGTACTTCTAGTTCTAGATCCTTGAGGATCCTTGAGGAATCGCCACACTGTCTTCCACAATGGTTCAACTAGTTTACACTCCCACCAACAGTGTAAAAGCATTCCTATTTCCCCACATCCTCTCCAACATCTGTTGTTTTCCGATTTTTTTAATGATCGCCATTCTAACTGGCATGAGATGGTCTCTCATTATGGTTTTGATTTGCATTTCTCTAATCACCAGTGATGATGAACTTTTTTTCATTTGTATGTTGACCACATAAATGTCTTCTTTTGAGAAGTGTCTGTTCATATCCTTTGCCTGCTTTTTGAGGGGGTTGTTTTTTTCTTGTAAATTTGTTTAAGCTCCTTGTAGATTCTGGATATTAGTCCTTTGTCAGAGGGTGGATTGCAAAAATTTTCTCCCACTCTATAGGTTGCCTGTTCACTCTGATGATAATTTCTTTTGCTGTGTAGAAGTTCTTTAGTTTAATTAGATCTCATATGTAAATTTTGGCTTTCCTTGCAATTGCTTTTGGTGTTTTAGTCATGAAGTCTTTGCTCATGGCTATGTCCTGAATGGTATTGCCTAAGTTTTCTTCTAGGATTTATGGTTTTAGGTTTTACATTTAAGTCTTTAATCCATCTTGAGTTAATTTTTGTTGTGTGTTTTGTTTTTTGTTTTAATTTTAGACATTCTAATAGGTTTATGTAGTAGTCGTTCATTGTGGTTTTGATTTTTCATTTTCCTAATGGCTAGCTATGTTGAGTATCTTTTCACAAGTTTATTTCTCATCCATAGGTCTTTGGCGAAGTGCCTATGCAAATCTCGTGACCATTTTTATTAGGTTTTTTGTTTTATTATAAATGACTTTCTAGAGACCATCTATTCTGAATACAAGTCTTCTATCAGCAATATGTTTTTCAAATATATTTTCCAAGTATATGTCTTGTCTTTTCATTCTCTTAACAGTATTTTTTGAAGAACAAAAAATTTTAATTTTATAAAGTAATTTATCAACATTTTAAAAATAAATCATGGTTTTGGTGTCACATATAAGAAAGCTTTACTTAACTCAGGTTCATAAAAATTTTGTTTTATGTTTTAGTTTAGAAGATTTATGGTTTTAACTTTTATGTTTATTACCTATTTGAAGTTAATTTTTATATGTGGAATGAACTATGGATCAGAGTGTTTTCTTAACATATAGATATACAATTGTTCCAGTACTGTTTTTTGAAAAAAAACTATTGTTTCTCCACTGAAATGGCTTTACACAAACATCAGTTGTTTATATATGTGTGGCTCTATTTCTGAGTTCTGTTTTGATTCATCTGTCTATCTTGATTTGATACCACACTGTCTGGTTTTGATATAAGAGTAAGGGTAGCCTCATGAAATGAGTTGTGAAATACAGTTTCTGAAAGAATTTCTATATAATGGTTATTATTTCTTTCTTAATTGTTTTTTAGAATACCAATGAAGCCATCTGTGTCTCAAATTTTCTTTATGTGAATGTTTTAAAGTATACTTTCAATTTTTAAGTAAATAAATATAGGGCTATTCTGATTATCTAGTTTTTCTAGAGTGAGCTTTGACAGTTTTTTTCCTTCAAGGAATTTGTCCACTTCATCTAAGTTGTTGAATTTATTAACATAAATTTCCATAAAATTGTCTTACTTTCCTTTTAATATCTACAGAATCTGTAGTGATGTTAATTCATTTATTCCTGATACTGGTAATTTGCATCTTTTCTCTGTTTTTCCTGTCAGGTTGGCTAGCATTTTTTCAGTAAAAGGATAGGTCCCCTTTCTTTCTCTTTGCTAATACTGGAAAAATTAGAATTATTTTTTACCAGTTTAGCAAGAAAAATTTGTGAATCAGTCAATGGGTTTCTTTGCTATCCCTCTCTTTTCTGCAGCAGAATTATTTTCAATTATAGAATTGTTATTTCATTGATGTTTTTATAAAGAAAACCTCATTCATGGATTTTTTTATTGAATTATTTCCTTGTGCAAATAGTAGTAGAGCTGAGATTCCTCAGATGAATTAAAACCTCATGCCTGTCCTTGAGAGGTTGTCAGCTAGTGGGAGAGAATGAGAATGATATGGTAGAGGTCTTTACAAGTTACCCTGTGGAGACAAAGGAAGATGTGATCAGCTCTACTAGGCATGCATATCTTTCCGGAGAGGAAGAGGTAAGAGTTATGGTTGGAAGACGAGTTGGCATTTTATAGACAGATCATGGTGTTTGAAATTGAGGGACTTGCAGGAGCAAGGCACAGAAGTAGAAGGGAGAATGATGAGTATATATCATCAGTCAGGGTTTTTTAGTTGCAAGTGACAGAAGCAGTTCTTGGCTGACTAAACAGATATGGATTTTATTATGATAATGGAAGTTCACAAAATTGCTGGGAGAACTGGATAATCAAAACCACACTGGAGAACAGGCATTATGAGGAAACCCCTGCTGCTCTTGTAATAGGTTCTATGGGAAACCACCACTGCCCGCACAAGTGCCAATGCTGAGCCAGGAACTTGTCCTTGCTACCACATCTGCCCATGAAGTACAGAACTTGCTGCTATCAAACTCAATGACACAGTGGTTTCTACAGTCATCCTTCACCAGATTGTTTACTTCTAAATCACAGTTTTACATGGAGAGTTTCATTGAGCTTAAATTACCTTCACCTATTTATTCAAAGTTTATTCAACAACTCAGGTTCATATTAAGTGCCAGATACCATGTCAAACTCTAGGGATCAGCCTAACAAATAAAGTATCTGCCCTCATAAAGTTTATATTCTAGAGACAGTGGCAAGAGAAGGATAATTTTTTAAAAGAAACAAATAAGTAAATAGTATGTCAGTTAATACTAAGTGCTATGGACAAAAATTTGAAAATAAAGCAGGAAATGAAACATGCCCGGAAGGGAGGGTTGTTGCTCTTTTACAGAGAGTGATCAAGGGAAACATGTATGGGTGATGTATAGTAAAGATATGAAGGAAGTGAAGGAGCAAGCCATGTGGACTTTTGGAGTAAGAGCCTACCAGGCAGAGGGAATAGCGAATGCAGAGGTTCTCTGGTGGGACTTATCTATTGTGACCAAGGATTAGCAAGGAAACTCTGTGTAGCTCCAGTGTAACTGGAGCAGAGAGATCAAAACCAAGAATGGTAAGAGATAAAGCTGAAGATGTGGGGGAGATGGGGAAGCCGTATCATATAGCGCTTCGTTAATCATTGAGAGGACTCTGGCTTTGACTCAGGATGAGATGTGGGAGCCATTCCATTGCAGCGTATTGAACAGACGAGAGTCAGTTCTGACTTGTATTTTAGTAGGATCACCTGGATGCTCTGTTTAGACTATATTTTAACATACCAAAGACAGAATCCAGGGAGCCATTGCAACAATCCAAGTTAGAGTTGAGATGATGGTGTTTTGATCACAGACAACAGTGGTAGTAAAGATGGTGAAAAGTGATAGGCTCTTGGATGTATTCTGAATGTGGTGACCCCACTACACAGGGTTGTGTGTGCATAAGCAGGGAAAGCAAAGATGAAGAGTCAGGTGCAGACTAGATTACAAAATCCCTTGTGTGCCAAGCAAGGGAATTTGCTTTCATCCTCAGGTAATGGGTGCCACTTGCAAATTTTAAGTAGAGATTCATATATCGTATTTTATTTTAGAAAGCTGATTTAGTGGCAGAAGTGAGAATGGAGTTGAAGAGGCCATGTTAGAGGCAGTGAGACCTTTGAGGAGACTAATGTCAATAGCCAGACAAGAAAGGATGAAGAATTTACAGAGACAATAGCTATTTATCTGTGATAGTAGATAGGGGAAAATGGTTGTATATTCATTTTCTGTTACTCTGTAACAATTACCATGAACTTAGTTACTTGAACAACACACATTTATTATTTCATACTTTCTGTGGGCTAAGAGTTCAGTCTTGGCTTAGATGGTTCCTCTGCTTAGAATCTCACAGGGCTGCGGTCAGAACGTTGGCTGGGCTGTGTTCTCATGTGGAAGCTTGGGGCATCTTCCAAGTTCAATAAGGTTGCTGGAGGAATTCATGTATTTGTATCTGAAAGACTGGGGACACTGGTTTCTTGCTGGTTGTTGGCTGGAGGCCACCTTCAACTCCTAGACTCTACTCATAGTTCCTTGTCATATGGACTTTTCTCAACATGGCCCAATACTCCATCAAGCCAACAAGGAGACTCTCTAGAGGAAGTTTGCCAGCAATATGGAGCCTTAGCAATGTAAGGTAATCACAGGAGTAGCATTTTATCATCTTACTTCTTTCTATTCATTAGAAGCAAATCACAAGCCTCACCTACACTCAAGTGGGAAAAATTACACAAGGGGGAAATAAACACCAGAAAATGGATCATCAAAGGCTACGTTGGGATCTATCCAGAATGTTAAGGACACAGAATAGAGAAGACCCAGAGAGTCACTGGACGTGGGTGAGAAGAGGAGGGGGAGAAATACAGGATGACACTCAGCTTTCCTGTTTGTATACTTGGTAGATGATGAGGGCCCTCACCAAGATAAACACAGAAGGAGGAGCTAGTTTGGGGAAATAATGAGTCTTCTCTAATTTGGGAGTATGTTTTATCAAAATATTCTTTATTATAATGAAACAAAATGAATAAAGCTTAGCCATAGGGCCCTATTCCTGTTCTTAAACTTGACTTTCGGCCGGATGCGGTGGCTCATGCCTGTAATCCCAGCACTTTGGGAGGCTGAGGCTGGTGGATCACTTGAGGTCATGAGTTCGAGATCAGCCTGGCCAACATTTCTACTAAACATCTCTACTAAAAAAAAAAAAAAAAAAAAAAAAAAAAAAAAAATTAACCAGGTGTGGTGGTGTGCGCCTGTAATTGCAGCTACTGGAGAGGCTGAGGTGGGAGAATTGCTTGAACCCAGAAGGTGGAGGTTGCAGTGAGCCAAGATTGAGCCACTGCACTCCTGCCTGGGCAACAGGGCGAGACTCCTTCTCAAAAAGAAAGAAACTTGACTGTCATAGTTCATGCCACATGCTATTTTGCTGAGCTAAAAGGGAGTTCCTGACTGTGTCTGACTTTTTGTGCCTACAATGGACTCTTCAAAGCTGGAAGGCTGACCATGGAAATGGTGCGCTTGCAGGAGCTTTTGGGATTACAAGTAAGAAAAACTGTTTATAGAAAATGAGATCATTCAGAAGTACTCAGTGCTTATACGTAACTCACTTATGCAAGTTGCCTTAGAATTTACCTCTTTTCTGTAAAGAAAACATCTTTGTCTGCTTTTGTGGTTACAGACAATGTTTTACTTCAAGTTTCCCAAAGGAGAGGAAGGAGTGAGAGTCAGACAGGAACAGAGGGGAAAAATAAAGACGAAACAATACTTTGTAAAACTAATTACTCAAACACATTTTTGACAAACAGTTGTAAGATCTGGTTGCTGTTGCCAATCTGCCACCAAGAAACCTGATGACTTCATTTGGGCCTCTTAAACCAGCTGCCCCTAAAGCTAGCAAGATCTACCCTTCAGTGTCCACTGATAAATTCATTAATAGCTTAAGTGATTTTAGGAAATTTTTGGAAATTGTGTATGAATGGATGGATTCCATGACGAGGTTATTGAGGTCAAATTGTATGTGGCTAGGCATTGCCAGGCAAGTCTAAGAGATTAAATTCAATTATTTTGGGGGACTCAAGTATTGAGGAAATGACTATGTAGCTGGTTAGGAAAAAATAATTTAGAAAGTCCTGTTTTCAGGTACACTGAATGACTGCATTCCTTTCCAGGCCTTTCTTGCATCTACTAGTTGTCAGAGGAAGCCTGTGGTTGTCACTGAAGGAGCCCATTTGTCATAGATAGTTCCTGTTGAGTCTCTTAGTCCACTTACTTTTCAATGAGCTGCACCCAGGAGAGCCCTCCCACAAAACCAGGTTAGGCTGATTCTGTCAGGTGGAAATTTTTTAATGGTAAATGGCAGAAAACCCAATCTAAAATCACTTACGCTACTAAGGAATTTACTAGTGTACACTGAAGAGTAGACCTTGCTAGCATTAGGGGCCCAAATGAAGTCAACAGTTTTCTTGGTGGCTAGAGGGCAATTGCAGCCAGACCTTATACCTTCTTATCATCAAGCCCAGCAGCTTAGACTTTTTTCTCCCAAAGCTGAGCATTCATCATTGTCCTCTCATTGGCCTAGAAGGAGTCACATACCTCCTCTGCATTAGTCACTATGATCACAGGAATGCAATTACTCTAATTTGGGTAAGACCAATTAAGGCTCATCCTGTTTATGGGCATCAACTCTACCCAAAGGACATGGTTTCCCAAAGGAAATATGGGTGCAGTTTTGGACTAGAAGTAGAGTAAGTGAATGTTGAGTGGCAAACACAAGAGAAATTAATCTTCACCCCATAAAGAGTCCTTTTAATTGGGCCAGTAATTTTTTTACATGCAGCATGATTGCCACTGAATGGAAATCTTTCTATGTCCACTTGTACACCTTACACCTGACTTTCCCCACTGCAGCCCCCTGCCCCCACCCTCCCTGTTACCCTCACATGGTTTGACTGAAAGCTCTGGTCGGGAGAGGCTCAGAAATATTTTATCAGTTTGAGTGTAGGCAAAACCTCAGATCAATAAGGGAAGAAAGCCCATGTCATACACTTAAAGGGAGAGAAGAGCCTCCAGATATAATAATCCACTGGGCACCATCAATTAATTTATGAATTAGAGGTTTTAAAGTGCATTCTCCTTACGAGAGAGAGATGAGGCGATATGGGAGTGCTTGTGAGGGATCCTCAGTGAATTAGGTCTGAAAAGAGGAGTTCTATATTTGGATGGTAAAAGAAAGGGAATTAGAAATTTGGGTGGATGCAAGAAGGAACCATGAGGGTTCAGAAAAACCTCTAGTGCTACCAGGGAAGTTTCATTCAGTTGTGTGTTTCATAAGCAATACCAATAGTATAAATAGACTTTTGCTCCTTCACACTAGCCCTTTTGCTTCTTTTGTGGTATTTTTCTTCTATCATATTTGGCTTAAATACCACCTCATTCCAGTGCTTCCCTTCCTCCATTCCCTCCCCAAGCCTTTTTCCTGATGTCTACTAAAAGGCCCCACATCTGATATTAACCTAAAACTTCCTTGATTTCTTAAAGTTAGTTATTCATTAACAGAACCTAAATTACTGGTTGTTAGGCAAATCCAATTCTTTCAAACTACAGATCTGCTCAGAGAAATCTGTAAATCTAGTGTAGAAATCAGTGAAGCTTTGTGCCAATTGTTAGGTCTAAGCAGAAGTTTGGGAGAGAGAAGAGAAGTTACTCATTTGCCCGATTCCGCACGGTGAGTCCATGGGGAGGGAATGAAGTGTACCACTGGCTTGACAAGCAGCTCAGGGAGACGCGGCTGCAGCCCACAGGACTGGGCAGCAGCTGCAAGACTGCCTCTGAGCATGGTCATGGGTCCCAGCTGCAGTGCTCTAAAGATCAAGGATTTTGCCTTCTATTTTCTATGACCAGAGATTCCTGTGCAAAGAGGTATGGCTCTCTTCTTTCATGTCCTTTTGTTCAGCAAAAACAAAAGCTAATTAAAGTAAATGTCAGAGGCTGCAGAGAGGCAAAGAGTGGGAGATAGGAGAAAGGAGCTGAGAAACTTCCAGGGGCTGGCTGATTATGCAGATAAAGCACATTTGGGAGCTGTGTGTCTAGCCATGTATGCAGGCATTTTGGTTATTAGGGTAAAAATGCCACTTCACTGTGGGTTATTAAAACATGTCTCTAGGCCTCAGGAGCAGAAAGCTGTGCTTCTAGATTCATATTATGTGCATTTTTGTTTTACTCTGTAATAATCTAGTCTCATTTCTATTTTATACTTTTGTTTACCTCAATCAACATTTTGCAACCAGCAAAGAAACTGGCTCTGCCTACGAATTTTCAAAGAAAATTAAATACTGTAGCATCATTACAGTCAGTGGGTTGAACAGGGTCACCATTGCTGTTTGTTTTTGCTGCCGTTTTTTCCTTTGGTGTTTCAGATGTCTTACGAATCATAATTAAATCTAACCACTTTTTAATTCTTTCAGATACACACTTAAATTGCTGTAGTAATCAATGATTGGATTAAACGACATTTATATATTTTCGATTTAGAAAGCAGAAAAAATACTTAGAGAAATATTTAAGTTGGTCATATAGATATTTAGTATACGAAACTTAAATGTAAATGAAGATACATTTAACATTGAGTTTTCCATGTAGTTTGAGAGTTTGGGTACATTATCTGGAAGAACAAACCCACAGAATTTGAATTAGGATTTTTCAGCAAGATTTGTATTATTCCAGAGCAAAAATGACCTGCAAAGTCAAAATTTACAGGTGAAAATGAATACACTATAAAACTATGACAAGTCACAAAAGCCTTGATTTGGGAAAGCTTATTAGACTTGAAGATAAGTATTGCTCATTCTTTTTGAAGGAAATGTTTCCTATTTGTGTTTTAATAAGTTGAAATACATAATCAAAATTAAGTCATTTTTTGGGCTCTTGACTAAATAGGTCACCAAACCTATTTTTTTCATGTACTTATGAAATAAGCCTGCTACAAACTTTGATTGTATGCACTCTAGCAAAAAGACAGGGCTGAGTCCTTTAGCATCGCTTGGAATAAGCCAGCCTCAGAGGCTTTCAGTAGAAGTGAACTGTAGCAGCATGCCACAGCCAAGGAAGCCCAGAGACATCCAGGGAACAATAGACATCTTGTGGGAAGGGCTGAAATGTATGCAGCCAATTCCCATGGGAACTCCTGTAGTCCTTTCACGCGGTGTGAAAAAGATGCTCCTTCAAAAGAATCTTTAATCCTTTCTTTCAAGGGAAAAATCTGAGAACTTTATTGAAAGTTTCTAGAGCCCAAATATGTCTCAGATTGTTAATGAGCATTTTTAATACAAGTGAATAAAACAAAAATGTTTTGATGCAGAGTAATGTAGTCTAAAGCATAATGTAAACAAATATTGCCGTTCTAGAGTTTTCTGAAGTGAGGAAACCAGGGTATAGCCTAACCTAAGTTGTAAGCTAGAGACTGAATTCTTCAGAATAAGTTGGTTTCTTGAGTTAATTATGGTGACTGAAATCTCCCCCAAGAGTTTCAATTATTCTACAGGCAGTGTCCCAATAGTGTGGTGATTAAGTCCTCCGGTTCACGTATATTTTCATTTAGCAGAATCTACAGATGCATAATAGAGTAAGCCACTAATGTTTTATTAGTGGGCATTGAGTGTAGGTCACCTTGAAAAGTAGTAAAGTAAGTAGCTAGAGCCCTGGACGGGCACTCCTTTCTCACTAACAAACATGAGAAGGAGTTCTACACTTCCATGGAAAACTCAGGTGTTTGGATTACCCAGCCACAAAAAGTTTGAGATACATTGTATCCTGGCCCATTTCTACTCTGTAAAAACACTCACTGTTATTGTTCAACCTTGGTGGGGGTAGGATCACGGTAAAACTATCTCTCCAGGAAACAAGATAAGGTTACCAAAATCAACAGGGACACTTTCAAGAGAGTGAAGTTTACAGATGAAAAGTGAACAACCCAGAGGTAAGGACAGGATGACTAAGATAGGGAAAGGACAACAAAGATATAAATATGGCACAAATGGAAACAACCTAAACATGTTTAGCTCTGTGAACTCAATTTGGTGAACAGTACAGTTGTGTATTAATTTTTAAAAGGTATGGCATGGGGATGTGTTAACTGGTGGACCATCTATAGGAATAATAGTACTCCTAAGGATATGAATGCTGATACTTCTTCTATGGTTGTCATATGCCAGGTTCTGTGTTGAATGTTTTACATCATCTCCTTAAACCTCCCAACAACCCATATCACAATCGTCAGGAGCAAAGGAGGAACTCCAGGCTCAGGGAGTCTAATTAACCTGCCCACATTTACACTGCAGATAATGACATAGCTGAGTTTGGAACCCAGTTGAGTCTGGGTTCCCATACTCTTATCACTCTGCTCTTCTTACTGGAGTCCCATAGAGTGTCTAATTCAGGACTCTACACCCTTTAAAAAAATAAAACTGTATAAAAATCTAGGGATTAAAAATCAGTAATAAGGAATAAAGGATTAAAAGGGAAGGCTAAAGCATTATCATCTATTCCATTAAAAGAGGAGCCTTCATTAGTATCTTGTAAATTAGAAAACTACTAATGAAAAAATACAGCTACTCATGAATGACTGGATTCTTGATTTTTATAAAGGGATTCTTCAAGGGGATAGTTCTCCAAATGTGGATGTCATAAAAATATGATTGATCACCAACTGTCTAGGCAGATTTATGAGGTCGTTCTCCTGGAACACATGACCTGTTTTAACTGTGGCCACCCTGACCACACCCTTTGAGTAGACACATCACACCCTTTCAGTGAGCACAAAGATGAGATTATCTGCAGGATAGCTGCCTGTAGGCATTGCCAGAAGAGAGATGATTTGATAGCTATAAATCTACCACAGGAACAGATGATTTACGGGTCGAGAAGAATGCAGTTTTAAAAACCTTGCTTTTTAAAGTGCACTGTTAACTAAAGAATAAAGGGGCCGGGCGCGGTGGCTCAAGCCTGTAATTCCAGCACTTTGGGAGGCCGAGATGGGCGGATTACGAGGTCAGGAGATCGAGACCATCCTGGCTAACACGGTGAAACCCCGTCTCTACTAAAAAAACACAAAAAATGAGCCCGGCGTGGTGGCGGGTGCCTGTAGTCCCAGCTACTCGGGAGGCTGAGGCAGGAGAATGGCGTGAACCCGGGAGGCGGAGCTTGCAGTGAGCTGAGATCTGGCCACTGCACTCTAGCCTGGGCGACAGAGCGAGACTCCGTCTCAAAAAAAAAAAAAAAAAAAAAAAAAGAATAAAGGAAGTTTCCAGTGCCTTTTTCTCCATCGGAGTGTCAGTAGATTAAGCAGGATAAACCTTTTTCCTGAGTGTTGCTGCAATATTTAAAAGTACAAATCCAGTATACCTGGTCCACGTGGATTTTTATGAAAAGCTTTCCAGCAAATAACGAAAAAAAGAGAGTATGTATGTTGTGAAGTTTGTTCTGTTTCTTAGCAATTTCCCGCATACTTAAACTTTCAACAATATTACTCTAGAAGCAGAGCAAAGGGATACTTTCTTTAGGAGGTGACCCTTACTGGAGGAACACTCAGTTTCCAAAACGTATGTGAAATCTCAGGGAGAGGGAAGTGTTAATGAAGCTGCAGTTCTCTTCTCCTCCCCTGGGGCTGGGAGAGGTGGCTCCCTACAGCCATTCCGTTCACCTGCTTGAGTTCCTGTTGAAAATTGTTTCCTGCGTGGCTCGCCCCCGCCCCCCATTCTTCCCTGGGAAAGTATAGATTTTCACGAACACAGGGAGTTCTGTTTTCTCTGTTAAAAACAACTCTCCTTTACTGGGGCAGGCTTTGTGTTTCACCCAAGGAAACAGAGCATTGCACTGGGAAGTAACTCCGCTGGGTGAGGTGCAGCCTGTCACCTGACCGGTCTCTGGGGCTGCCGGTGGCATCAGGCTGCATTCCTTGAATTCTTCCACCCGGCACCGGCTCCGCAATGAACAACTTCAGGTTCACTGAGCTGAGCGGATTCCACTCGCTGTGCCCTCGGAGCCTGCCTGAATCTCCCGCCCAGCCTCAAACCATGCAGCTGAGTAACTGCAAGGGCGCCTTTGAGGAGTAGCACGCAGGTAAAGTCGAGTTTGCGCGGGACAGCTGTGACTCCCTGAAATGTGCCGTGTTTGGGGCCGTCATTTCTGTTTTTGTGGTTTCTGTTTCTCCTTACAGAAAGCTGATTCGCCAGCAAATACCTGTAAAAAAAAAAAAAAAAAAAAAAACTAAATAAGGAGAAGGTGGGCCTCAGATTAGAACCCCTTAAAGATTAGGGAAAGAAATTATGAAAGAAGCAAATTAAAGGCAGTAAAAATTGTATAAACCGGTTTTTAAAATCATTCACAAAGTATGAAATTTTGGAGTCTGGCCTACCTGAATGTGAATATTGGCTGTGTGTGTAACCTTGGGCATAATACTTAACCTCACTGGTCCTGTTTCCTCTTAGGTGGTAATATCTACCTGCAGAGTTGATGGGAGAACTAAGAGAAGCATCTAGTGTCTAGTAAAAAGGTTGATGTGTAGAAAGTATTTGCGTCTGTGCACATATGTGCATGTGTGTATATGGTGTGCTTGTGTGTATATGGTGCATGTATATGTACACATGCACACAGGCCACAGGACTATGACATTCATAAGGGTAGGGAGTTTCTCAGAACATGAGGTAGAATTTGATCTGGCTCTGACCTTCCCTGCTATTGCAAAAAGACCAGCAGGAGAAGCCAGACACCTGAGCAAAATATTAATGAAAGCTGCTGAAAAATAAATAATGTGCCTTGCCAGTCCTTATCTAGGAAGGGATGTGCAGCATGTGGAGGTACTCACTGAATGAGAGCTGATGGGAAGAGAGGCAGCTCAATAATAATTATCTCACACAGTCATGAATACAACTATCCTGGGAGACCAGCTGCCTTCAATCCTAACTTGGCAACTTACTCTTCAAGTGCCTCTTGAAGGCTGGTGGTTACTTTCCTCTCTAAACATCAGTTTTTATTGCATTGAATTGTCATAAGAATTAAGTGGCTCAGTATGTGGGAAGCACTGAGGTAAGTACCTGACACATGGCAAACACCCACCAAATGTCAGTTGTGCCATTATTTTATAAAGGACTCCATTACGCATTATCACCTGTGACCCTCAAAACACCCTGATGAAACAGACGAGGTGTTTATTAGCCCCATTTTGCAAATAAGAAAACCAAGGCTCAAGAAAGGAAAAAAAAAAAACATGAACTAAAGGTCCCATAATCACAGAGTAGCTGAGCTGGGACTTGACCCTCGGTTCCTAGATGAGCAGATGACTTAGTATGAACTCAGCACAAGTGCATTGAATGAAATCTGTAAAAATCTTAGTTATCCTAAAGGTGCTTCTCAAATGCCATTTCCTCCATGAAGCTATTCATTATCATCTTCCCCTGGAAGTGACTTCTCTCTCCCTTGTACTTCCCCAAACTTCTTTTTGTGTTATCCAGGAGATTTTTCTTGGTCACTCCCATATCGTAGAAGGTGTTTTGAAGATCACTGTTGAAAATGTGCAAAGGAGTCCTTTGTAAAATAATGTGCAAGTTCCACCTCTCCCCACTCCACCCCTAGGTTTGTGTAAGCTTTCCTGTATGGCTGTGTGTTAAACAACTTGATGTTTCTGTTTAGGGCCCAAAGCAATGTTTTGCATGCGATGGGCCCTCCAGAGTAACAGCTGAAGTTGGAAGCATGAATGTGGGACTCCACACCAGGTGTCACGTAAATGTGAAGTGTGCAGAAAGAGCCCAGGAAAAGCCTGGGGGTGCTCCTCTGTACCAGCATGTATTTCTGCTCCTTCTTGGAGCTCCTGAGCATCTATGACTGGGGCAGCTGAATGTACTTCATGGAGTGCCACATGTCCAACAAACTGACAGGTCAGGTGAAGTCATTTCCATCCAGTTTTCCTGAATATTATTTTACTGAGACTCTTGTCACTGTAAATATCTGAGCCTGGGAGGAAAATGTGTTAAGAGAAAAATGTAGGAAAACACTGTGCCGATTTTTCTTAGAGATATTGTGATTCACTCTTCCACATTTCCCAGGGTGCAAACTACTTTGCAGTACCTCACTCTGTGCTCCACCTGCCTCTGAAAGCTTACCACTCTCCTTTGCTCTTCCTCCAAGCATCTTCTCCTTGTGACTCTCTTGCTCTCTGGTTGCTCTAAATCCCAGGGCATAGAATGGGCAAGGATTCAGGAGCAGTATAGAAGGGGACAGGAATTTATTTCATTGCTTAATAACCCTGCTCACACCTTCATCACTAAATATTAATAATGCTCTGAGGACCTTTACTCCTTACAGTAGCTTCACATCTTACATGGAGTCAATATTTCATAATGGTAATGAACTTGGAATCTAGCACTACTGGGGTCTCTGAATTCAAATTCCAGCTCTCCAGCTTGGTAGCTGCATGACTTTAGCAGTTACTTAACTACCTCAGGTTGCTCACCTACAAAGTGGGGATGATATATCTTCATATAGTTACGAGGATTAGATGAGTTAATATTTACAAAGTGTTTATGCCTGGTACATAGATAAAGGCATGTAAGTATCAGGCTTCATTTTTCAAAAGCTGGTAGATAGTACAAAAATTGCATATAGGCAGTATTTTCCTTAAAATCCCTATGACTCATGAATTGTACCACTTAGAATACTACAGGTAGCTTATTTAGTTGAGTGTCTAATTAAAGATTTGGCTTGTATTTAGAGGCCATGTTGTGTGAAGAGTATGTGTCTTTAAACTTGCATTCAACACGAAGAGGTGCTCTCAAACAATAGCTCAGAGGAGAGGGCTGAGACTACCCAAGGGAACAACAGATTCTCCTCTCCCTTTTCACACTCTTTCTGACAAACACATTCAGAGTAAAATGCTAGGCAGAATTGCCTATTGCTTATATTAAATAACTCACTCTTGGCTCTCACTAAGCATGTGGCTGCATTTGTAAGTTACCCACATGTATGAGGTGATTCCCCTCTACTGTAAACTGTGAGGGAAGCGCACTGGACTGAAATCAGGAGACTATCCTTGCCACAGCTATTATGGGGCCTTGGGGAAGTCATTAAACCTCACTGCCCATTAAATGATTACTAAGGTCTCTACCAGTGCAAATGGTCTGTGATTTTATTAGGCCCAGAAGGGAGCTGATGAGAATAATCAGATGTCTAATTTGTGCCTTTGGTCTCCTCTCTATAGACTGTTAATTAGGTGAAAAATATAGTGGGACTTTATTATTTCAACTGGAATAGAGGGAGGGTTGCCTGATCTCAAAGCCCTCCTTTTAGCCTTCATGGCAAGGCTATCATGTTCATTTAAGTGTTCAAGTTCATCTTCATGTTCAGTAGAGATTTATCTAATGCCATTCTCCTAAGCAGCATCCTTTATTTTATTACTACTTGATTATAGAGTACGTAGGAGTAGGGTAAGTACTGAGGACACCTTTTTGACTGACAGAGGGGGGAACTTCTCCTGTTAGCATAGCAAGGCAGCCCAACCAAGAGGGTAAGCACTGGTTTCTGTGTCCAGGTTCTGGAAGAAAGGGTTCTAGGAAGTGGGTCTAGGAGATGTTTCCTATGCTCCCTCTTTTCCTTTTGTTCTCCCTTTCTGTTTGATTCCCATGAGAATCTGTTTGAGGAAAATCTGGCAAGTGTTAGGCATGATTATTGTTTGTCCTTGTGACATGGAGAGAAGAGAAGGATATAGAAAGGAGAAAAGTGTGGGGCTCATGTTGACTTTTAAAGTTCGAATTAAATTCTGGAGAAACCTAGTAATTTTTGACAAGACTTTTTGAGACAAAAACAAAGAAAGAGCTCATTTAAAGATCATTAAGCCGGAATCTATTACTCCAGGCACATGTTTCCAAGCTTCTTTTTTCTCTCTCTCCGCTGGACACCGAGTTCACATTCTGAGCTTATGCCATTCTGCCAGGGGCTATATTGTGTCATTTGTTTCCCTTGCAGAGAGTGTCAATGAAGACCTCAAAGTCTGGAGAAAAATGATCTTTCATGGAATAAGAAGTATACCTCCTGCTACATGTTTTTGTCTTACTGACCTCTGATACC
The DNA here is from genome assembly GCF_000951045.1 of Mandrillus leucophaeus. NCBI lineage: Eukaryota > Metazoa > Chordata > Mammalia > Primates > Cercopithecidae > Mandrillus > Mandrillus leucophaeus. Next base: position 72,368 of record NW_012101660.1, on the reverse strand, counting down.
TGAAACACATGGCTCTGGGTCTGTAGAAAGTCAACTGATCAAACTCCTCCTCACCATGCATCAACTGTTCAGACTGGTTTTGGGACAAAAAGATCTTTCACGAGCTGGGGACCTCTTCTCCTTAGATGACTCTGAGATTGAAGACAGCCTGACAGAAGCTTTGGAGCAAATTAAGATAATTAGCTCATCCTCCGTAAGTAAACTGGTTTACAGACTACATCTCTGAAATGGCCTATCCTAGAGCTAGAGATTTGTACATATCCTGGCAGAAGAATCTTTGCAGGGGAAAGAGGAAATACCACTAATATGGGTCTTTCTTAACTCTGCTCTGTGGTTTTGTTGGCATCTAAGAAATAACAGTAGGGAAGTCATGGCTTAGCGGGGGCAGTTAGATTGTCTTTTGCCCACTCACAAAGACCAGAATTCTGAAAATTGCAGACCAAGGTGGAATTCTCACAAAAATATTATTTAGGGGCTATTTTTATTTCCTTGAAATGACACTGAGAGGAGAGGGAGCAAATCCAGGGAAAAGCAGACCTGCAGAGCAGCACAATAGCATCGGTAAACAAGAGCAGGGTGTGTGGGGGAGGCTGAATAATGAAAGAAGGCAGGATGACACTTCCTGCCACGCAGGTAATATGAGACAAGGACAACAATCGCTCGGCTGCCAGAAGTGACAGTTGCCCAGGGCTTGATAACGCTGATTCTGTTTACTTCTGTAGTGTCTCTATTTTTTATCTTTCTCTTGCTTCTTTTTCTACCCACCCACACCCCTGCTCCCTGGACCCGCCATTTAATTCCACCCACCCATTATTAGTCCCCAGTGTGATCAGACAGATGTAAAACCTCCCATCAATCCTTGCATTCCTTTGCTTCTCTTCAATGTCAAGATTATGAATTCTGAAAGCACTTCCCAAAGGGGATGGATGTGGAGTGCCCAGTGTGCTTTCATGTTGACCGTCTTGATTATACTTGGACCCTCCACGAGACTGGTCCCACTTCAAAGGCCTGGGGCCACCAGGCATCCACCCACATCCTCCCAGCTCAGCAGTGTTTGCCAACACTTGGCACAGACACCCATTGGGAAGAGGAAAGTGGTGGGGCTCAAGCCATACAATACTGAACTGGCAAATGTGTGTGTATTTCAGAAACAACAGCGCTCTTCCATGTTACAAAGAAGACATATTTGAAAGGTATACTGGCAACCTATGCAGCCTCCTCTTCAAGCCTATTTTCTCTTGCTGGCTGCCATTAACATCCCGAACTCCCCCCAGTGACCAATGAAGTCACTGCTCAAAAAACTCTTCTTTTTCTCAGGTAACGTCTTTGATGGCAATTACTCATCCACATCTTTTCCAGAACATTAATCAACTTAGTTTGACTCAAAGCACAACATGTTCCTGGTACATTTTCATTTTCTGGGTAAGATTTTTGTCCTGTTTTCAGAAGCCCGTTCTTTCACAGTCCTCTGCAAATAAATTGGCTGAAAATTACACTGGGTTTTCATCTTCTTAATAGGAAAGCAAAACAAAACAGAAATCAAAGATCACATAGGTTCCCTAAAGCCTACTTCCACTAGAGGTCACTAGTGGCCAGTTATTTGTTTTGTTTCCATCATTATTTCTTTTGTTTCCATAATTGCTTGTTTCACAGACATCAAATTCAGAATTTTAGGACTGGTGACTCAGTTCTATTATATAGCTCCACTGGTTAACTATTAAGGCTGGCAGGTCCCTTGTCATTAGGATCATCGTCCATTCCTTAAGCTGTCCAAATAGCATCTCACTCTACCAGGAGTTCTGGAGAGCCAGTTGTTGTGTCTTCTTCATCTACTAACTTTTACCGCATCTGACTTCTTCCATTTCTATATCTGTAACCCCTTCATGGAGCAGAAGAAAAATAGTAGCTTCTAATTTATATATATCAAGTTTGATGTTACCAATGCCAGCAGCTCCTTATCTTCCTTTTCTGATTAGCACATGGAACCACCATGCCTGCTCTATGGCTTACTTCCCTGTTAGCTGTGTCCCATCCTTCTCTCAGATCCAGCCCCAGCTATTCCTCTCTAGGCCTTTCCTAATGACCTTGGATCTCAGTAATCAATTCCACTTCTCAGTTTCTCTTCAGAAATGTAGAACAGGAAGGAATCTTCTAAATTGCCTTTTCCAACTTCCAGCACAGAAGATTGCTGAAAAATAGGTGGCTTCTCCTGCACTTGCAGTGATGAGAATATGCTGGGTTTCTAATATTGTTACCTGCTCCTCAGTTCCCTTTGGTAAATTGTCCCTTTCCGTTGCATGAAGCCTTGATGGCATCTCCATCAAGGTTACCTACCATGAGTGCCCACTACCCTTCCCTATCAGGGGTAGGGGAGAGAAGAGGTGAGACACATGGCCCAAGCTTGAAAATCAGAAGTTTTTCCCCAGTAATTTTAAGAAAGATATCAGCAGAGGGTGATTTATCATGAGGACGGTGCCCTAAAGAAACAATACTTTACTTCCTCCCCCTCCATCATTGTAGCTGCCTTGATCACTGTTCCTTTTAAGGCCTGGTCCTTTACTTTCTCCTTCAAATATGGGGGCCACCTCTTATCTTCTTATTATTGCTATTATTATTATTATTTGCTGTACTTATTCAGACTTTTTCTGTTGCTTATGATCAAAGAACCTGACAAAGAGATAGCTGTTTCATTGTTGGGAGTTCAAATGGTTAACATGTTCCTCTGCTTAGCCAGATGAAATCTTACTTTGTACTTTCTAACTGTTGTCTCTGTTCTGGTCTCTGCCCCCAACAATCAAAAGAGTCTACCCTCCATTTCTACAAGAAAAACTTTAAACCTTTTGAAGATAAGCACCAGGCTTCACCTCTGGCTTATCTCCTCCCAGCTAAACATCTTAGTGTTTTTGGGTTTTTCCATGAAAAAGAAGGAGCCTGTGTCAGGGAAAGGTTACACCACCTCATGTTGTAGCCCTCAATTGTCAGATCTGGAAAACTCAATTTTGTTGGTACCTGAGAAATGCTATCCAAATCATGCTATCCAAACACAAGACTTGGAAATATAAATTAGAACACGATGTATTGATTTACAATGAAAATTATAACTCATACAGATCAGAATTCTTGTGTGTTTCATGCTGTTCTCCTCAAGTCTGTTTACTCAGTCTTTCTTTGGGTAAGAAATACTTTTATTGATTAGGTTTCTTCCTCCTCCATTGCAATCACATTCCAGCCCTTCCTCCCTGAGATTACATCTAACTCACTTGCAAAGTCACCCATGAAAAAGTAATGTCTTGGTTTAGGCCTGTACTGGCTAATCCCAGTCATACGAGTGGACTTTATTGGTTTAATCCTCAAAGGACAATCTTGTTTCTACCTTGTTAGAGAAGGCTTCATTGAAGCTCCCAAGTATTGCCTACACTCTTAACATTCTGGTTACCCGCCTTTGGAATAGTCCTAATTTATTATTGTAACTTATCGTTGCCCAATGCTCAGACCAATTGCTTAGAACAACTACTAATACTAGTCAAATATTCTGTGTTTTTAAAAAATCAGTTGTCCACATTTATCTTGTGATGTGCTAAGGCATTCTGGTTGAATCAAGACTTGTAATTACAGAAGTTTAAATTTTTTAAAGTGTATTCTGCCACATTTTAAACAATGCAAAAAAAATTATTGTCTTTAAGCCCTCATTCCAGAATATGCCTTTTAAACATCATGATTCTGTCAAATATATTACTTATCACTTTCAGCTCTGTGGAATCCAAAAATGTGGCAAACAAGCCTCCAATCCTTCCCCCAGAGCCACTCACAAAATAATTAAACCTTACTAGATTTCACTCTCCAGTCCATGTCCTCTTTTTCTACCAGTTACTACAAAATACTGCTATGAAATACTTTGCCCTTATGTTTCACTTTGAAAATGTGACTCCTCAACTCAATATCCTCTCCAAGTTCCCAAACATACCTTTAAGTTTTGTCTTTTCATTTTGAGTCCTTTCTAGACCACTTTTACCTAATAATCACTTGTACGAACTTGGCTTTCCTCCCAGGCTACTCCAAATGAGATTGTCTCATCCACTTCTCCCACCTTTCCCTTGGTGTTCACCTCGTGCCCAACTGATCCATCCACCTTCCAGTACTCTTTATTTTTCTTTTAACAATGAAACACACCAGGCACACAGAATCACCCACTTTAACATGTTAGGTACAATTGAAAATCCCTGCATATCTGTTTTTAATCTAATTCTCCTCCGTCATGCTTCCCAAGGTAACCAATATCCTGCTTGTGGTATTTAGCTATGCATGTTTGCTTTTTGTTTTTGTTTTTGCTACATATCCATGGTTCCAAAGTGAATTATAGCATAATATTTCGTATTTTTAAACTTTATATAAATGTTGTCATAGGGCTCAAATTACATTTTTGAGATTTGTCTATATTGGTGCATGTAGTTTCAACTCATTTATTTTTGCTGAGGCAGAGTATTCCCTTATAAGAATGTGCTACAATGTGTCCATTCTTTTTTTAGTCTACATTTATTATTTAAACAGTGCTACAGTAAACATCCTTGTAATTGGAAATTTTGGCCAATTATTTCTAAAGTTCTAAATACTTGTAATTGCCAAGTATTTCTGAAGTACACAATTAAAAGTGAAACAACAGGTTTTAGGGTTTTGTGTCTTTGCAACTTTATGATTATACCAACAAATTGCTTTCCAACGTGGATGTGCCACTTTACACACCCGACATCAGTGTCTGAAAGTTCCAGTTGTTTTATATCCTCACCAGTGCTTGTTTTTATCAGATTTTAAAAGTTTTTTTTTTATCTAAGTGAAGCAGCATGTAATTGTTTAAACATACATTCCTCTCATTATTACCGAGGTTGACCACTTTTTCATATGCTTATTTGCTATTTGCCATTTGTTTTCCTCTGAAGGAAGTGCCTACCACTTTACTTCCAGTGAAGTATCTGTTTATGTTTTTTTTTTCTTTTTTCTTTTGTAGTTTTAAAATCTTATTTTATAAACTGGAGTATTTTGTATATTCTTGTATTAGTCCTTTGTCACCTACGCAGGTTGCATATCTCACTCTGATACACAACTTCTCTCTTACCTTGTAATAAGTCTTGATATCTGGTAGGACAGTATTCCCAAACTTCTTTAACATTGCTTTGTTGGTTTCTGTTCTTTAATAATTTTATATTAAGCTTCTCCTGTTTTCTGAATAATTCTATCAGTATCTTAATTGGGTGTGATTTTATCTATAGATTAATTTGAAGAAAATTAACATCATTATGTACTGTCTTTATATCTATAGACACTGTATTTCTATCCCTTTATATGTTTTTAAATGTTGTTCAGAGAGGTTTTATGATATTTTTCCTACGAATGTTAAGAATATTATACATCTTTTGTTAAATGTATAAGTGTTTTATATTTTTTTCTGAGAATATGAATAACATTCTTTTTTAAAATTATATTTTCCAATTATATTTTCAGTTGATTACAACATAAGTGATTCTTGTATAGTGATCTTATGTTTATCAAACTCAATTCTCCTACTAATCCTAATAATTTGTCTATATACATTTTCCAGTTTATTCAACAAATATTTATTAGCTGTCTACTACGTTTCAGACACTGTGCTGGATGTTAGGATATAAGAGTCATCAAAAAAGACAAAAAAAAAGCCCTCTGACATCATCCATTTAATCGAGTAAGACAGAAAATAAACAAATAAGGAAGATACGTAGTGTATTAGAAGATAAGGAAGTGCTATGTAGAAAATTAAAGCAGAGGGCAGTGACAGGGTATTGGAGGCTTGAAATTTTAAATAGGGTGGACAAGGTAGTCCATACTGAGACAAAAGCTGACATTGAAGCAAAACTTGAAGGAGATGAGAGAGCAATACTTGTGGGTATCTGGAGAAAATCATTTCAGGCAGAGGAACCATTAAGTACAAAGGTCCTAGGGTTGTAGACTGGAGTTTCTGAGGTCAGTGTGACTGTAGTGAAGGGAACAATGGGGAAACGGAGATGAGGTTAGGAGAGAAGTGGAGGCTGGATTGTTGGAGTCTTGGGCAGCCACTGGAGAGTTCTGAGCAGAAGTAACATGGTCTGATTTTTCTATTCCTGTTTTGGGAACAGTCTGTGGAAAGGCAAGAGTGAAATCAGAAAGGCCAGTTAAGTGGCTACTGAAATAATTCAGATAAGAAGCAGCAGAGATTCTGACCATCATGGAGCAGTAGTGGTGATGAGAAGTGTTCAGATGATCCTAGATGTATTTTGAAGATAGGACCAACAGGATTTGCTGAAGTATGTGCGTGTAATGAAGAGAGAGAGGGGTGGCGGGGGAGAGAGAGAGAGAGAGAAAGAACAAACTGAAGATTTTTGGCCTGAAAAACTAGCATAATAAAACTGTCAATAAGTAAGATGAAGACGACCAAGGAAGGAAGGAATTTGGAGAGGGAGGGTGAGGGGAAGGGAGTGTAGGAAGAATCACAAGTTTCACTTTACATGCGTAAAGTCTGAGCTGTCAGAATTCTGAGTAGAGATGTGCAAGTATTGTATGTATGAGTCTGGAGCAGGAGAGAAGTCTGGGCTGGCAATTATAATTTTGGAACTTGTCAGCCTTGAGACTGAGCGAGATCACCAAGGGAGTGAGTGCAGACAGAAAGTAAAAAGTCCAGAGAGTGAGTCCAGTACTTAAAAGTTAAGGAGATGACGAAGGACTAGGAAAACAAACTGAGAAGAAATATCCAGTAAAAAAAAAAAAAAAAAAAAAAAGAAAGTCAGAAGATAATGGTGTCCTGAATGCCAGGTGAATAAACTGTTCCAAGGACAGAGTGATGTCAAATGCCACTGATTAGTCAAGTGAGATTTGTCACTGATTGGTCAAGACTGAGAATTGCCTGAGGTTCAGACACATGAAGGTCATTATGACTCGACAAGAGCAGTTGTCACTGGATGGGTCAGACTGAAAGCCACATTGGAGTTAGTTCAAGATGGTGGGAAGAGAAGAAAGGAAGAAAATGAGCAGTGACAACCCTGGGCATTTTCCCATAAAGATCAAAGAAATGGGCTGGTATTTAGAAAGAATGGGATGGGGAGAGAGGAGAGAATCAAGAAAAAATATGTTTTAAATGGAAGAAGCACCTTCCTTGATTTTTTTATGCATAAGTCACCACTTTAAAATAATTATGGTTTTGTTTCTTCCTTTCCAATCCTTATTCTGTTATTTGATTTCTTTGTCTCACATCCTGACTAGCTCTCCAGAACTAGATTGACTAGAATGAGTTATCCTTCTCTCTTTTTATTTGAAGACAGTTTTCTGACTTTTCAGTGTAAGCATAATGTTTGCTCCAGGCTTTTGGTTAATGCTCTTTATCAGATTAAGGAGGTTCCATTTATTCCTGTTTTTCTAAGAATTGTTTAATTTTATCAACTGATTTTTCTATCCTCTTGAGATAATCCTATTTTCCCCTTTAATCTGTTAATGTGGTGAATTACAGTAATAGATTTTTCAAATATAGAACCATTATTGCATTCCTGGAGCAAAATAAAATTTGTTGTTTATTTTAATGCATTTTAAAATTTGGTTTGCTATTTTTAAAGTAGTTTTAGAACTATGTATCTATATGAGATTGGACTTTAATCGCCCTTTTTCCACTGTCTTTGCTTGGCTTTGATATCAAGTTATACACAGTAGTTTCATAAAATGAGTTCAGAAATGTTTCCACATTTTCTGTTATCTGCAAGAGTTTTGTAATATTGTGACCTAATCCTCAAAGATTTCATAGAATACTGTAAAACTCTCTGGCACTATAAATTTGTGTATTTTAATAGATTTTTAAGCTACTGATTCAACCTCTTTGAGGAAAATTAGGAATGTTGCTTCAGTCACTTTTGGTAAAGTATATTTTCTGAGCAATTTTATATTTTATCTGAGTTTTCAAATTTATTAGTATCAAATTGTTTGAATTATTATTTTTTTGGCAGCATCTGTATTCATTGATATCTTATCAATATTTTCAAAGCTTTGTCTTCTACTTTTCAAAGTTTTGATTTATTGATCATCTGTATAGGATCATTTCAAAATGTCATTAATTTCTTTTTAAGTCTTTCCTACCTTACTTTTTGTACTTTCTATGGCTTTATTCTGCTGTTCGTTTTTTTAGTCTCCTTAATCATATAATTAGGTTATTGATTATTTTAACTTTCTTATTTTCCAATATAAGCATGTAAGACCATAAATTTCTTGCTAAGTAACATTTAGCATCATTCTACGAGTTTTGAGATATGTTTTTATTGTAAATTCTAAATATTTTCTTAGTTTTATTGTGACTTCCTCTGACTCACAAGTAATTTAGAAGTTAGTTTTAATTTCCCCAAGAATTCTTACAATCTTTTTGTTGTTAAGTTAAATCTTAACTGCATGTAGTCAGAGAATGTGAACTGCATGATACTAGTTATTTCGAAGTAGTTGAGACTTGCTTTGTTACAGAGTTTATGGCTAATCTGTGTAAATAATAATAGCTAATACTTATGTGGCAGAAACTGTTCTAAGAGCTTTCCACATGTTAATATATTTATTTCTTTCAGTAGATTTTTGAGATAAGTATACCAGTTTTATAGTATTCCCATTTTATAGATGAGGAAACAGGCATAAAAAGGTTAATAATGTAACTTGACCAAGGTTGTATAGCTAGTAACTAGTAGAAACAAAAATCAAGCCCAGAATGTGAGTTCAGAAACTATTCTTAGCCACCAAACTATGCTGCCTCTTTTTTTTTTTTTTTTTTTTTTTTTCTTGAGTCAGAGTCTTGCTCTTTCGAGTGCAGTGGTGCACTCAACCTCCGCCTCCTGGGTTGAAGCAATTCTCCTGCCTCAGCCTCCTTGGTAGCTGGGTTACAGGTGCCCACCACCACACCTGGCTAATTTTTGTATTTTCAGTAGAGATAGGATTTCACCATGTTGGTCAGGCTTGTCTTGAACTCCTGACCTCACGATCCATCCTCCTCAGTCTCTCAAAGTGCTGGGATTACAGGCATAAGCCACCGCGCCTGGTCTATGCTGCCTCTTTAAATGTTTAATATGTTCTTGAAAGGAATGTGTATTCTCTAATTATTGGATATCTTAATATCTATATTATTATATATTAAATATGTTGATTAAAGAACTCTTGTTAATGATATTGTTCAAATTTTGTATATCCTTAGTAAGTTTCCATTTGTTTGGACTGTCAGTTACTAACAGATATGTTTTACATTTTCCATTATAATTTTGAGTTTGCCAATTTCTCCTTGTAATTTTGTCAAGCTTGCCTTTATTCATGTAGGGGCTTTTTTATTATGATGCAGAAGTTAGAGATTGTTATTTCTTTCTTGGAAAACTTTTCTTTTCATTAGTATATACTGAGCATTTTTATTCCTAATAAGTTTTGCCTGTTTTCTTTGGAGTAGAAGTTATCTATTTTTTCTCTATCTTTTTACTTTTACCTTTCTATGTCATTGTGACTTAAATGTAATTTGTAAATGTTATATAAGTAGATTTTTTTCAATAATCCAAATAGAAAATATCTGTCTTTTAATTGGTAAATTTAGTCAACTCACACTTACTATGATAAGCTATCTATTTGGATGTATTTCATTTTATTTGTGTTATATTTTCTGACTTTATCATGTTTATTTTTATCTTTTTTCTGAAAATTTTTAATTGACTGAGTTTTTATCACTTTATTTTCTGCCACTCTTGGGGCTAGTGGATTGATGATTATGTGTTCTATTTCTATTATTTTAATATAGTTGTCTTTAACATTTTAGCAAATATACTGATGCTATTTCATCAATTCTAAGAGAGATATTTTCCCATATTAAAATCTCTGAAATAAATGTATGTTTTATAATTGATGACAATCTTCCAATTGCTGTTGGCCAGGCGGTAGTCATACATAGTTGTCATGGCCTCCATGTGCAGGAACTGGTCATATTGTTCTTCATATTCTTACCATTCTAACTGAATTGGATACCTTATTGTTCCTACCAATTTTGAGTTAAATATCCATTTAAAATGTTTTCAAAACTACTAGACTATAATGTGGCACTGAAACAGAAACTTATTGTGTATGCAGAAAGGCGTGCAGAGATAGCATCATGGTATATAAGTTTTATATTAGTTAACCAATCATTGGGGGAATGACAGCAATTCCACATTTTCTTGCAAAATAATAACTGGGCACTATATGGAACCTAAAAAAGATTATAGTTTTTGTTACTGAGATATTGGTAAAAGATCACCTATTACACTATAATAAGTAATGCAACTGAGGGCAGGAGAAATGGACAGTTCTCTCAGAATAGATGAAAGAAATTTCAAGGAAATGAGAGTCTAGTATGCTCAATTAATATCCTGTATAGGACTCTCTTGGAGGCATGATGCCCCTCACAATTTAACTGGCAGTCTCTTCTCTTTGTTTATGACACACGAAATAATCATAGATCTTCTCATTGATGCTATCTTACATTTGATTAATTGCAGTAACTATGTCTAAAGTTATTCAGGAACTCTATTCTCCTCCTATTCCTTGAAGTACCTTGGAATACTTTAATGCCCATCTTACATGTTATTAACCAGCACTTTTATTTACTTGTGTAACACCCTTGAAACTATTCTTTTTAAATGACAGGCTTTTAAAAAATATATAGTCAATGCTTGCTTAAAGTGCCTAATATTTCCCTGTTTCTTTTTTCACCTTTATTTTTTTATTGACTTTCTTTTGTTTGTTTTCCAGAACCCAAGTTCTTGTTTTCTGAACTATACACTTTAAAAGTATCTTTAGCAAGTGCAGTGACATGTCCCTGTAGTCCCAGTTACTCAGCATGCTGAAGTAAGAGGATCATTTGAGACAGGACTTTGAGGCTACAGCATGCTATAATTGCATCTCTGAGTAGCCACTGTACTTCAGCCTGGGCAACATAGCAAGACCCCATCTTTGGGGAAAAGAAAGCCCTTCAGTGAAGGTGCGTTAATGATAAACTCTCTAAATATTTGTTTTTCTTAAAAAGTCCTTATTTTTACCCTTAATTTTGAATAATTACCAGAATATGCATTTCTAGCTTGGCAGCCATTTCATTTCTCAGTAGTTTCTATTATTGCTGTTATGAAATGTGTTGTCAGTTTAATTGCCATTTCTTTATACTCAATCTACTCTTCTCTCTATTTAATATTTTTCCTGCGCCTTTGGTGTTCTATGGTTTCACTATTACATGTCTAGATGTGGTTTTATTTGTATATTCCTACTCAATCCTTATTGTGTTTTGTGAGTTTGAGGGTTTTATGTCTTTTTTCAATTTTGTAAAGTTCTTAAACTTTTTCTCAAATATTAACTTTTACATCTGATCTTTCCTTTTGGAAATCATATTTATTCACTCAGTTGTGCATCCAACAAATATGTATTGAGTACATACTCTCTTCTAGCAATATTCTAGGCATTGAGAACATAATAGTACAAAAAAAAAGACAAAATCATCGCCCTCATATCTGTCATATTCTATCCTATTTTGTCTTCCATATTTCTTGATCTATTATATTTTCCAACTCTATGTGATATATTATTTTCTCAGCTCTATCTTCCAATCCATTAAGTCTTTTTTTCAGCTCTATCCATCCACTGTTTCATCCATCTACTGAGGTTTTAATTTCTAGAGGGTTCTTTTTAAAAAAGAAAATTTCTGGTTTTTAAAAAAGTGACTTGGTCTTTAAAAAGAAAAATAATTATTCTTTATACATTGACTGATTTTGAACATATAATTTAATAATTTGAGGTCAATAATTTCATTACCTGAAATTTTTAAATATCTAATCTGCTCTGTGTTTAATCTGTTGACATGTGCTCATATTGGCTTATTTTCTTGGGTGTTTTGTAATATTAAATTTTTAAGTTCAGCATAAATAAGATTTTATTTGTGTAAGTACTGAGTGGTCTGGATTGAGTGTGGTACCTTCAATGTAGTTTATATTTGCTTCTGCTAGGAATCCCAGCAATATTGTCAGTTCTGAGCTCACTTGTTGTTAGTGGTGGTGACATCTTGCCTTTGGAGATTCTTGAAGTGATAGAATAAATGGCATAATATATCATTATATACACATTGTGTGTGTGTGTGTGTGTGTGTGTGTGTGTGTGTGTATGCTTTTAAAAGTGGAAAGAGGGATAAAAATATACAGGATTATTAGTATGGATGCCAATGTAGAATATGACTATAAGAGGGTAATAACTATGTGGTCCTTGTGCCGTACATTATTAAGTAGTTGTGGAATAAATGTATAAAAATATCAACCACACGAGAAAATGTTTGTGAAGAAATTCAATTACCTCTCCTCCCTGACATCATAATTTATACCTATAAAACACTGCAGACACACCAAAAGGGTCCTAGAACTGATAAACAACTTCAGTAAAGTTTTAGGATACAAAGCTCAATGTACAACAAGCATTAGCGTTTCTACACACTAGTAACATTCAAGATGAGAGCCAAAACAAGAATACAATCCCATTTACAATAGCTGCAAGAAACTAAAATACCTAGGAATGCATCTAACAAAGGAGCCAAAAGATCTCTGCAGGGACAACTACAAAACACTACTGAAAAAAATCACAGGTGACACAAACAAATGGAGAAATATTCCACGCTCATGAATTGAAAGAATCAGTATCATGAAAATAGCCATACCGCCCAAAGCAATCTATAGATTCAACACAATTCCTATCAAACTATCAACATCAGCTGGGTGCGAGTGACTCACACCTATAATTCCAGCACTTTGGGGAGCCAAGGCAGGTGGATCACTTGAGGCCAGTTTGAGACCAGCCTGGCCAACATGGTGAAACCCTGTCTCTACTAAAAATACAAAAAATTAACTGGGTGTGGTGGCACACGCCTGTGGTTCCAGCTACTCAGGAGACTGAGGCACAAGAATCACTTGAAACTGGGAGGCAGAAGTTACAGTGAGTTGAGATCACATCACTGCCTTCCAGCCTGGGTGAGAGAGTGAGACTCTGTCTTAAAACAAACAAACAAACAAACAAACAAACAAAAAACCTACCAACATCATTTTTCACAATATTAGAAAAAACTATTCTAAAATTCATATATAACCAAAAAAGAATCCAAATACCCAAAGCAATCCTAAGCAAAATGTACAAAACTGGAGGCATCACATTACCAGAACTTAAACTATACTATAAGGCTACAGTAACTAAGACAACATGGTACTGGTATAAAAACAGACACATAGACCAATGGAACAGAATGGAGAACCCAGAAATAAAGCCGCACACCTACAACTATCTGATCTTTGACAGAGTCAACAAAACTGAGCAATGAGGAAAGGACTCCCTATTCAATAAATGACTAGCCATATGCAGAAGAATGAAACTGAATTCCTACCTATCACCATATACAAAGATTAACTCAAGGTGGATTAAAGATTTAAATGTAAGATCTCAAACTATAAGAATCCTCAAAGATAATCTAGGAAACACCATTCTGGACATTGGTCTTGGGAAAGAATTTATGACTAAGTCCTCAACCGCAATTGCAACAAAAACAAAAATTGACAAGTGGGACCTAATTAAGATAAAGAGCTTCTGTTTCTGTAGCAGTACCATGCTGTTTTAGTTAGTATAGCCTTATAACATAGTTTGAAGTCAGGTAATGTGATGCCTCCAACTTTGTTCTTTTTGCTTAGGATTGCTTTGGCTATTCGGGCTTTTTTTTTTTTTTTTTTCCATATGAATTTTAGAATAGTTTCCTCTAATTTTGTGAAAAATGATGTTGATAATTTGATAGGAATTGTGTTGAATCTATAGACTGCTTTGGGCAATATGGCCATTTTAACAATTCTGATTTTTCCAATCTATGAGCTTCTTTCTGCACAGCAAAAGAAGCTATCAACAAAGTAAACAGATAACCTAGAGAATGGGAGAAAATATTCGTGAACTATGCATCTGACAAAGTTCTGATATCCAGAATCAGTAAAGAACTTAAACAATTTGACATGCAAAAAACAATTAGTCCCATTAAAAAGTGGGCAAAGGACATGAACAGACCCTTTTCAAAAGAAGACATACAAGCAGCCAACAAACATGAAAAAGTGCTCAACTTTACCAATTATCAGAGAAATGCAAATCAAAATCACAATGAAATACTATCCCATACCAGCTAAAATGACTTTTGTTAAAAAGTCAAAAAATAGCAGATGTTGGTGAGGCTGCTGATGCAGAGAAAAGGGAAAGCTTATACCCAGTTGGTGGGAATGTAAATTAGTTTAGCCACTGTGGAAACCAGTGTGAAGATTTCTCAAAGAACTCAGAACTACCATTTGACCCAGCAATTCCATTACTGGGCATATACTCAGAGGAAAATAAATTATTCTACCAAAAAGACATATGCACTTTTATGTTCATTGCAGCACTACTCACAATAGCAAAGACATGGAATCAACCTAGGTGGTCATTAACAGTGGATTGAATAAAGAAAATATGGTACATATGCACTGTGGAATACTACACAGCCATAAAAAAGAACAAAGTCATGTCCTTTGCAGCAAAATGGATGCAGCTAGAGGCCATTTATCCTAAGTGAACTAAAGCAGAAACAGAAACTAAATACCACACTTTTTTTTTTCACTTATAAGTGGGAGCCAAGCATTTGGTACACATAGACATAAAGATGGGAACAATAGACACTGGGGACTCGAAGAAGAAGGAGGGAAGGAGGGAAGGAATGAAAATCTTCCTATTGTGTACTATGCTCACTACTTGGGTGACAGGATCATTTATGCCCCCAAACCTCAGTGTCATAAAATATACCCTTGTAACAAACCTGCTCATGTACACTCTGAATCTAAAATAAAAGTTGAAATTATAAAAAAATTTTAAAAAGAAAGTGAGAGATAAATACGTTTCCAGACAAATAAAAACAAGGAATTCATTGACAACACAGATACTCAACAAGAAATGAAAGAAATTCTTCAGAGATAAGGAATATAATACATTCAGATACTTTTATCCATCCAAAAAAAATGAAGAACACTGGAAGTGCAATAAAGATATCTATTAGAAAGAAAGAGAAAAAGAAGAAAGAAAGAAAGAAAGAAAGAAAGAAAGAAAGAAAGAAAGAAAGAAAGAAAGAAAGAAAGAAAGAAAG
>NW_012101660.1:24642-57116 GCF_000951045.1 Mandrillus leucophaeus | reverse complement strand
AGAGAAAGAAAGAAAGAAAGAGAAAGAAAGAAAGAGGAAGAAAGAAAGAGGAAGAAAGAAAGAGAAAAAGAAAGAAAGAAAGAAAAAAAGAAAGAAAGAAAAGAAAAGAAAGAGAATTTGTAACTCACTGTAGGTTATAAACCCAAAGCTGGCTTTTAGGGTTATGGTATCCTTAAGGGAAGTAAAAATAATAGCTAACATTTATCTGTACTTACTGCGCACCAGGCACTGTTGTAAATCCTTTCCATGTATTAACTCATTGAATACTTGCAACAATCCTAGGGGCCAGATATTAACAATATTCTAACTTTAAAAATTAGGAAAGAGAGGCACAGAGAGATAAGTGATTGCCTGAGATTGTGGAGCTAGTAAAAGCAGAGTGGAGCCCTTAGCATGGGCATTCTGAGGCAGTCCATATTCTTAACCACTATGCTATGCTGCCTCTAAAGGAAGGGAGGGAGAAATGATCACATCCTCTGCCTTAGGACATCTCCATTGTTCTCTTTCAAGTTTCCATTCCCATGCCAAATTCATTCTTCCCACCACCAAATGCTTTATTTCAGGTATTCCCTCCCTTTTGCCAGTGGGCCATTCCCTGAAGACTGCTTTTAGCATAGGTAAGAGTGACTTAAAAGGTTAATGAATGATGAAGTGGAGGTGTAGTGTCTGTGGTTGAGTGAGAGTGAACCATCTTGATAAACAAGCCTGGAGCAGCACAATTTGTAGCTTTTTCATTGTCCTACTTCTCCAATTTGACACCCCACCACTTTAGGCTAAATTACTTTAAAATTGACAATGACTAGGTCACTGTAAGAATGACTCTCTAAATCTGGCTTGATGGGTTTGACATTAAGTAGATCTGGCCCTTAAAAGTTGCTCATTTTAATATGCACAGATACTGACCCAATGTCCAGCCCAAACATAAACACATACACACATATATTTCAAAAGAACAGGGTATTTTCTGGAATGCAAGTCAGAAAAACCCTAATTGCATAGCTGATCCTTTGCCAGAAAGCTTTAAATGACTCGATTATACCACTAAAACAGGTTAAAATTTTTTTTTTGTCTTTTTGAATATTTGTTAAAGGAAGTGTTATGCCCAGACCGTTTATTCCCCGAAGAAGACCACCAGAGTCCAGAGTCAAAGCTAAGCAGCAAGGATCTTTATTACAGGTTCGAACCTGGAACTCTCCCTCGCTCGCGAAACGAGACGGGCAGAAGAGCTCCCCCACTGAGCTCCGAGCAGTGTTATATAGTCTAAGAAAAGTGGGCATAGAGTTATTATACAAATCAGATATATGATTGGCTAGTGTTTGAACAAGGCGATTTGGCTAACTATGATTGGTTCCCGCCATTTCTGATATTTCGGTTCAACCTTTGAGGCGGGAGAGCAGCAAGAGTTTATCTTACTTAAACACGTCTTGTGACCTTGCCTCAGAACTTACAAAATCTCTGGTATGTGCAAAACAAAATCTCTGGTACGTGCAGAAAAACAGGTGCTCACAGAACTTAGGAAATCTCTGGTATGTGCAAAGATTAGAGAGCAGAACAAAGGTGTGTGGGGGGGTCGGGTACACATCTATCTTTGTGTCCTTTCAGAAGCAGTTAACTGTTTATTCAGGTTTTCCCCCTTTTTGGAGGAAATCTCATTTTGGAGAATTTTTTCTTCATGCCATATACAGAATTTGAATATATAAAATTTTTGAAGTTGAAAAATCTCTTTGTAGTAAAGTGCTGTGTAATAAGAAATTCATAGCTTTAAGAGGCTCACAGTAATATCAAAGTTCATAACTGATGTATCTATGCCTGATATATTACTATATTTGCTGCAATTATGAGCAATGTGAAGTAATTTATCTTTATGGACAGCTGCTTAACTTTTCTAGTTAGAAATCATAGCATATTTGCCTTATGTTCAACAATGTCACTGACACGATTCTATACACAATGGCCTCATTCGAAAGGCCCCTTTCAAAATTCTATGATAATTCATTACTCTCTTAGCACGGAAACTGAATCTTAGTGTTCATGACCAAGACACAGATGCCTGTCATATGTTTTTCATTGAGTTGCACCTTCCACTTTTATTGAGGCTTGTTTCATTCAGACAAAAATCTCATTGCCATTTATTAATAAACTATTATTTGGACGTTGTTTGCTATGCTTCTCAGTGTCATCTATATAAACTCTGTTCCCAGGAAAACAGACTCTGAAATGGTGATTACCATGCAGAACATTTATAGGGGAGTGCTCTGAGAAACAATACCTGTTAGGGAGTGGATGAAGCAGGATTGGGCAGAGGAAAACTCTGCACTGTAATGCAGCTGTGAATAAATAAAACAGCCTCAACTAATCTCACAGGGACCTCTGGAACTGGGATGACCCTTCAGAGTCATCCTACCACAAGGGACCAGGCCTTCATATCTCCATGAGGACTAGTCATTGAATGCAGGTTGTCCACTGGGAGGAGCAAAATGTTGAATGAGGCCATTCCCTTTGACCACAGAAAATTTCTATAGGCAGGCTCGGCTCCAAACCAACAGCTGAGAGAATGAGTACCTAGGTCCTGGAGCGGGGATTTGGGCAATGTATCATCATTTCCACTATAGTCTACCCCAGCACTGTTCTAAGTGGTATGCTTTGTATAATAAGTTTATCCTATGTGGAAACAGCTTCTCTGATAAGCTGATTGATCTCTTGTTCTGAGGTAATTTATAATAAGAAAGTTAGTAAGAGGATCTAACATGTCTGTGATTTACTGGTTTCCCTGAGGGATGGTGCCATTCTTCAGGCCCAGCATTAGCTTCTGTTGCTGGCAGATTTCACATGAGGGCAGTGTTGAATGATGCATAGCTTCTATCCCTCACCATAGCTATTCCATTTACGTGCCTACTGGATCACACTAGAGTGACTGATGACAGAGGCTTGATGTCATATGTAGCTGAGCCATTCTCTCTACTTTGTGTTTTATTGCCTCTTTTGTGATGAATGCTCTCATGGACATTAACATGGGATAAAAAAGATGTTTATACTTTGTGCCCAAGTCATGTGTCCACTACTCCAGTTCTTATCAAGGCTGCAATTGGTGTACATCATCTCTGTGGCAGGCTGAATAATGTCCCACAAAATGTGTCCCTATCCTAAACCCCAGAACCTGTGAATGTAATCTTACATGGGCAAGGAACTTTTCAAATATAATATAATTAATAATCTTGAGATTGGGAGATGATCCTGGATTATATGGGTGGGCCCAATGTAATCAAGAGTCCTTATAAGAGGGTGAACAAGGTCAAAGGTAGAAGAAGGAGTGGGAATGATAAAAGCAGAGGTTAAAGTGATGTGCTTTGAAGATGGAGGAAGGGACAATGAGCCAAGGAATGCAGGTGGCCTCTAGAAGCTAGAACAGATTAAAAAAATAAAATGTCCTCACAGCCTCCAGAGGGCACCAGCCCTGCTGACACCTTGACTTTAGTCCAGTGAGACTGATTTTTGACTTCTAACCTCCAGAACTTTAATTTGTCAACACAAATTCTTGAGCCACTAAGTATGTGATAATTATTTGCAACTATAACAAAAAGGCAAATGCAGTGTCCCTCCTCTACCACCTATTCTGGATTTCCTTCATCTTCAGCTAGCACCTCTGTTGATCTAAGTTGCTTCCTAGTTGAGTTACTCAGATGAGTTCCTGGACTCCATTCCTTTCTCAGGATGTGACTGCTCCATTGTCCATTTACCATCAAAATTAGGCAAGGGAGTACCAAGAGATATCCCCATTGTGTAACAGCAGCCTACTGTCTTCTAATGATCATGGCAAATTACTCCTGCCAGGTTGGCAACTCCTTTCTTAATCTGCTGGTCCCTTGACACAAAGAACCTGAGGTGACTGGGCTGTTGGGCTCATGCTACCTGCAAGGAATACAGTACCATGCAGTGGTCACTGTTTTAGTATGTGTATTGCCCCTTGGAGGATGGTGTTTCATCCTCAACAAGATATAAGGTTGAGTTGCTTCTTTGCAAGCCTCCTCCATTGATTTATCAGTCTAGTAGTATTGGGGTGGGGGCAGAAGAGGTTATGGTATGTGATAGAACCAGTGAGTCCCACAATCATGTGCCTACTGCTGTACATCCTTTGCTATAAAATGGTTATTTAGTTTGATGCAGTGTTATGTAGAATCCTATGTCAGCAGACCAAATACTCTGTGATCTCTCAAATAGTGAATCAGGCTTAAGCCCTGTGGGCAGAAAAAAACAAACCCAACCTTGAATTACATGTAAATTTCACTCAATATGATTGATGTCCCTTCTAGGGTGGAAAAGGTCTAATGTAAATAACTTGCCACCAAGTGATTGATTTGTTTCCTTGAGGGATGGTGCCATTCTGAGGACTCAGCAGGGGCCTCTGTTGCTGGCAGATTTACATCAAGGCAGTGCTGGGTGATGCCTGGCCTCCATCCCTCGCCATGGCTACTCCATTTATGTGCTGACTGGATCACACTGGAGTAACTGATGACAGAGGCTTGGTTGGTGTCATTTGGCTGAGTCATTCTCTCTGCTTTGTGTTTTAGTGCCTCTTGTGTAGTGAATATTCCCATAAGCATAAAAGATGTTTATACTTTATGTCCAATCCTATGTGTGGATCCATGCTTCTTACCCAGAGCTCCTTATTTCCAGTTTCTCAATCTTTCTTTTTCTTTTTTCAGGCCCTTGGCCATTCAGCCAAGTCATTTCTCTTGCCACACAAAATTGATGATCAGGTGCATGGCTGAAGCTCTGACCGCTGGGAGAATGTTCCCTCACTTTTGTCTTTCAGGGTCACCCCTGAGTAGGTGTATACATAAGAGAAGTCAAATTTTGAATTGTACCCACGTTTCTAGCCAACCCATCAGTAAACCAAGTTGAGACATTTTCCTCCTCTGTCAACTGGCCATGAGGGAATCCCTCATGTGGCCATAAGTGTCACCTGAGTGTAAGATGTTATTTCTATAGTGGTTGATGACACAGGGGTCCAGGTCACCTGCTCACACAGCTTATTTGTGCACTCTGGCCTTGTTCATGTCTGATCCAAAATGTACCACTTCCTAGTAAAATACTTGAACTTCAAAAGTTAAGAAAAAACTCAAGCATAATATGAGCTAATATGACATATTTAAAGCCAAATGTATCCATCATATCACTTTATATAAAGGGTAAAACTCACCTATTTTTTTTAAAAAGACTTTTAGATTAGATCATCAGGCAAAATCCAGCAAAGAAGAGACATGTATTTAATGACTTAGAAAATGTAAAAATAGGCTGGACATGGTGGCTCACACTTATAATCCTAGCACTTTGGAAAGCCAAGGTGGGGAGGATCACCTGAGCCTAGGAGTTCAAGACTAGCCAGGGAAAAATAACAAGACTCCATCTCTACAAAAAAAAAAAAAAAAAAAAAAAAATTAAATTAGCTGGGAATGGTGGCATGCACCTGTAATCCCAGCTACTCAGGAGGCTGGGATAGGAGGAATCCTTGAGCCCAGGAAGGTGAGGCTGCAGTGAGCCATGGCACCACTGCATTCCAGCCTGGGTGGCAGAGAGAACCTGTCTGGAAAAAAACCAAAAATTAAAAATTAGAAAATCTAAAATAAAAAGGTGCAAAATTAAACAATGATTTACTTGACTATAAAACACATGTGAATAATTCAAATTAAAGCAAATCATTTTGATGTTTACCACAAAACCATATCACATATTCAAACCTAATATATAGGCTATTTCTTTTCTTTGTTTTTTTTTTAACATACCATGCCAGATTCACAGATAAAGCACAGAAAATGATCCTTTGACACAGAAAATCAATGCTCAGTCAAAACTAATCCTCTTTGCTTAAAATTGTGAGAAACAGTTTGCCCACTCATTTGCTAAGGCAGGGCCCTCTGTTCTCAAGTGAAGACCAGTGAGGTCTACATGTAGCTCCACTATGCTTAAATTGTTGATTATGATAGAATCGTTTGGACCCAGACGATGATCAAGGACTTCTGTATACCCTATATACTAGGCATATTTTTTACTATTAAGAATCATTGAATAATGCTATGAAATTGTTTCCTAGAAAGTTATATAAAGAGAGTTAATGACTCATTTGATACAATATAGGCTATAAAAGAAATTTTAAAAATAAGAATAAAATAGGCAACTGATATGAGGAAAATGTAAACCAAAAGGAACAGGGATCATGTTCTTTAGTCAGATAAGAAAAAAATTCATGCCAGAAGCATTCAGTAAAATAAAGGCACTTTGTTTTTTTAATGGATTCAGTTCACAAGAGTTATAAAGATTAAGAATATCTTTATGTTAAATTACATAGCAATAACATTCACAAAAGAAAAACTCCAGGAGATACCAGTAAAAACAGATAGACACGTTAGTTGCAGGAAATGTTAATTCACTTCTGTTGGGCCACTGTAAGGTCAAATAATAAGTAAGATTATAGAGAGCTTAAATCTTCCAAAATCCTTTTATGGAATTAGCATAAAATTAATATGAAACCTGACCAAATATTGATGCGAAAAATTTTAAATAAAATAGTAAAAACAGAATTTAGCAGCACATTAAAAAATTATTTCCCAAGATCTAGTACAACACGTTCCAGGAATGCAAAGTTAACTAATATTGAGAAATTTGTTTCTGTAATTTATCATATTGATAGATCTAAGGACAAAAATATTTGATATATCTATAGATGCTAAAAAGGCATTTAATGAAATTCACAATTTATTCTTTACTTAAAAATAAACTCAATAAAATAGCAATAGATTGATACCTCTTTAATATTGTAAATTATAATGTTATAAAATCTTTCACCCAAAAAGCCAGCATAATGCTTACTAGGGAAATTAAATCAAATATATAAACTTTGAAAATGGAAAGTGATGCATTCTATATGATTTAAAACATTTACTGTATTTTTTTTTTTTTTGGTTTTGACCATAAAATTTTACGCCAAAAATCAGGAACCAAAACTAGGAACTAAGCTAGCATTCTTGTTCTAATTACTTTTATGTGAACTAGCATAGAATATTCTAGCCAACATAATAAGTCGCGGGATATATAAAATATATAGATCTCAGAAAGGCTGCATAAAACACAAAAATCTTTCTAGAAAACCCAAGATGATGAATTGAAAATTTATCATAATTAAGTATAGTTAAGCTAAACAGCAAGTTACAAAATAAATACAAAAAGCAGGACATGGTGGCTCAAGCCTGTAATCCCAGCACTTTGGGAGGCTGAGGTGGGCAGATCACGAGGTCAAGGGATCGAGACCATCCTGACTAATGTGGTGAAACCCCGTCTCTACTGAAAATACAAAAAATTAGCCAGGCGTGGTGGCACGCTCCTGTAATCCCAGCTACTTGGGAGGCTGAGGCAGGAGAATTGCTTGAATCGCAGAGGCGGAGGTTGCAGTGAGCCGAGATTGCACCACTGCACTCCAGCCTGGGTGACAGAGTGAGACTCCATCTAAAAAACAAAATGAAACAAAACAAAAAAACCCAATAGGTTCATTTAATCAGCAAAAACTAATTAAAAGTTCTAATGAGAAAAAAATATTTTGTTAACAACAACAACAAAAAGACAAAATACACTAGGAAACACAGTTAAAAATTTGTGAGGCTCAATAGCAAAGACATGGAGTCAACCTAAATGCTCATCAATGGTACACTGGATAAAGAAAATGTGGTATATATACAGCATGGAATATTACACAACCATAAAAAAGAACAAGATCATGTTCTTTGTAGGAACATGGAGTCGGAGTCTATTATCCTTAGCAAATTAATGCAGGAACAGAAAAACAAATACTGCATGTTGTCACTTTAAGTGGGAGCTAAATGATAAGAACACATGGACCCATAGAGGGGAGCAACACACACTGGGGCCTATCAGAGGATGGATGGTGGGTGGAAGGAGAGAATCAGAAAAAATAATTAATGAGTACTAGGCATAATACTTGGGTGACAAAATAACATGTAAAACAAACTCCCATGACGTGAGTTTACCGAAATAGCAAACTTGCACATGTACCCCTGAACTTAAAATAAAAGTTTAAAAAAAATTCTGAAGCTTACATAGAGAAAGTTGCAAAATTAGCATTGTAAAATAATTGAGAAATGACAGACAGAAAAGACAGCCCTGAAATAGAATCTGATATATTTAAAACAATTACTAGGAAATGAATTATTCACTAATTGGTAGCAGGAAGATTAAGTTAGCTATTTAGAAGAAAATGTACATGTCTACTTATTTCCATAAATACCAGATAGATTTAAGAGCTAACAAATGGTTAAAAGATAAATTTCTAGAGTAATAAATGTTGAGTGTTTTGTGAAGTTCTTTTTAATCTGGAAAAAAGCAGAGATGATTTTTATTCAACTTTTGAATAAGGAAAACTTGAAGTTAAACAAAAATCTGTTACAGGAATCACACAGAAAGAAAGGAGAATGTGTGGATGATATCTGCATGTGCTTAGAATGCCTCTGTGAAAACATAAGGATATGCTGAACCTGGCTCCCACTGAGGAAGGGGACTGGGATGGATGAGGAACAGGACTGACAGGGAGATTAACTTTTCACTGTAAACCCTTTCTTTGCATCTTTTGAATTTTTGTACCATGTTTATCTATTACCTTTCAAAAACAATGTAAACAACTTAAGTTTCCGATTTAGAAAAGGAAAAACAATGAGGCCCCCCAAATTGACAAATTTAATTACTTAAAATCTTAGGATGTTGTTGAATAGCAGCAAAAAAACAAAACAAAACAAAACAAAAAACAAAAACAAACAAACAAAAAACAAACAAACAAAAATAATGAAACATGGAGATATATTTGCAGCCAAATGTCAAATGTTCACTTATTATCCTTAATAGAAAAATACATTGTACCAAAGAAGATTAAAAAAAAAAATGAGGTCACCTAAAGAAAAATATACATAAGGTACAGTGGGTAGTTCCCAAAGGAGAAAATACAAACAGCCCATAAACACAGAAGCATTCAACCTCACTTTTGGGCAAAGAAATTCCTAAGCAAAATAGCAATAAGATACTGTTTCTCACTAACAAATTAGAAATATTATAAATACTCTGTTCTTGTAAGTGTACAATAAGATCTTGCTATTACCCAGCTAGAGGGAGTTCAAATTCGTAAAACCTTTCTGGAACATAGTTCAGCATACCTAATTTGAGCCTTAAAAATGTTCCTGTCCTTTGTCTCAGAAATTTTCACTTCTGGAGGCTCTAGTATATAAATAATTTGCAATGTAGAGAGAGCTTCATGCACAAGATGTTTACTGCCCTATTAGTTATAGCAACAGCAACAGAAAATTGTTACAACTGGAGTTTGGTGTAGTGCCGGAAAATCCCGTCGTTTCCCGTCTCTAATCTCACATGATGATGTCAGGTTCTAAATACTTTCCTGCTCTATTATGTTTTCAGTTTTGTGAGTCCACCATGTGAAGTTCACAGTCAGACCAATTTTCCAAATTAATGCAATGGGCCTGTTTTTAACATTTAGATGTTTTGGGGGTCCCATTATTTCTCAGTAAAGATGATCAGGTATTTGAGGGAGAATTAAAACAGGGGAATGGAGGAAAACCTGGTTGGGGAAAGCTAAAATGGGTTTTGTAGTTATCTGAGTTGAAAAGGGAGAGATGAAATGATGTGTTCCATTATGTCCAGAAAGAGGGAGAAAACTAATGAGGGGAAATTGAAGGGTAATTTGAAACATTTCACAAAAGTTGCTGAAATGTCAGAGTAAAAAGTAACCCCTGCTCTGTAATGGACTTAGAAACCGAAATAGTCTAAAGATTAAACCCACTTGCAAATGAATAGTTAAGCGCCTGTGGATTCTCAGGGATCCTTGTCTAAGGGTGATAGTAGAACCTGCTCCATTTTAGCATGTTTGAGTATCTGCCTCTTCCACAAGATTAGGATCTCCAAGGAAGAAAGCCTTTACTGTATTAGGCTTAACACCCTCACCCCTTGGCACACAGCCTGGTGCACCCATTTTCTAAATGACTGAGTTAGTATTTTGTCCTTTGAAGGATAACTTTCTAGAGTACTATTTAATATGAAGATTTTCTTTCCAAACAGGATTACCAAACCAATAACAATGACCAGGCAGTAGTTGAAATCTGTATCACAAGAATCACAACAGCCATCAGAGAGACTGAATCTATTGAAAAGCATGCAAAGGCCCTTGTAGGGCTCTGGGACTCCTGCTTGGAACATAACCTGAGACCCTTCGGGAAAGATGAAGACACTCCTCATGCAAAAATTGCATCTGATATCATGAGTTGCATTTTACAGGTATGTCAGTGTTCAACATCAGGCTATTTGATACTGAGTTGGCAGCCTAGGTGAACCTGTGATATCTCTGAACCAAGAGCCAATGTTTCTGTAGCATTTAGATACTGTAAAAAGACACCACAAGCCATCAGTAGCTAAGCTGGGAGGGCTGGTAATTAATAAACTGAGAAAGTTCTATAGAGCTCCTGCTACATGCAACACACACTGTAGGGAATTCAAGTGATACCGCTGCAAGCCTCAAATCTGTTTGAAGAGTATACATATACAAAATTAAGAATAAAGCAATATGTGCCAAGACCCACAGGAAGAGTACTAAAAAATTCAGAAGAGGAGAGATCTCTTTCATCCAGGGAGAACACAGTAGAAACAGAAAATGAACTGAGGGGCAGTGAGCTCGGGGTGTAGCAGGGAAAGCGACTAAGTCATTTCAGACATATTTCTATGCGTATTGAGAATTTTTCTTGATGGCATTTGCCTGTTCTGACCACAGTTAATTCTTTCCTATGGTGTAAATGTGAATTTGGAGTTTTGGCTCAGCCACTAATGACTTGTGTAAGACTGCAATGTTGGGCAAGTCACTTAAATTCTTAAGCCACAGGGTCCTCCTTGTGAAGTGCACGTTAAATGACATTGTCTATGACAAATTTACCAACCAGACATGATGATAGGTGTTTCTCAAGAAAGAATTTTATGATCAAATAAGCTGGGAAACAATTCGTGTTTTCCCTTTTGAGCGATCACAATGTTTCATGGCACATTAAAGTTTCTGTAAAGTACTGCAATAAAGAAAGCTGGTTAACCTTGTTTAGGCCAGCATTTTCCAGTCTGATTTCACCATGGAATCTCCTTTCTCCTCCCTACTCCCAACACAACACTGTGAAAATCCCTCAGAACCTGTGTTCCACTGAGCACAGGTCAGGAAATTCTGGTTATGTTAAAATGCTTAGCAGTGCATGTGGCAGCTGATATAAGCATCCTTTATTCTTCTTCCTTTTTTCCCCACAGTTGTTAATGATTAACTGGATCATATTATACCTCGTCTGCTCAGTCTAGGAATTGATCAACTGAACAAAAGACCCACATTGTGTCTCCTTCATCCCCAGGGTTAAGGGTAGGTGGGGAGAAAATGAGGATTGCAGCAAAATTAACAAAAGATGGATAGTCCTTGATAGAACACCAAAGACCCAAATGCATTTGCTCTTCATTGATTATCTCAGTATATTATTGATATATATCAGAAACATAGTTTATTTCACTCCAATATGCACTTTAACAGACATCCAGACAATTTAGCCATCCTATCCCTCTCCCCCTGCAGGTTCAAAACCACTGGTCTTTAGGGCAGCACTATCCAATATAAATCTAATACAAGCCAAACAGAAGCCAATTACAGAAGTAATTTTACAGAAGTAAATTACAGAAGTAATTTTAAATGTTTTTGTCCCAGGGTAAGTGGGGGAACAGTGGTGAAGAGGGAGAAAAAGAATACAAATATATTTATTACCACTGAACTGTACACGTAAAAATTTTAAAGATGGTAAATTATATATGTATATTTTGTCTCAATTAAAAAATTAAAAAGAAAAAATTATAGTAGCCACTTAAGTAAAAATAAAGATGAAATTGATTTTGATAATATATGTCCTCAATCCATTGTATCCAAAATAGTGTCATTTCAACATGCAATCAATATAACAATTTTTTAAATTTATTTATTTTATTATTATTATTATTATTTTGAGATGGAGTCTCACTGTGTCGCCCAGAATGGAGTGCAGTGGCGTGATGATCTCAGCTCACTGCAACCTCCGCCTCCCAGGTTCAGGCGATTCTCGTGCCTCAGCCTCCCGAGTAGCTGGGACTACAGGTGCCTGCCACCATGCCTGGCTAATTTTTGTATATTTTTAGTAGAGAAGGGGTTTCACCATATTGGCCAGGCTGGCCTTGAACTCCTGACCTTGTGATTCATCATTTTTTTACACAATTCTTACATATCTGATGTGCGTTTTAGTGCCTCACTAAATGGACTAGTCACACTTCAGATGCTCAAGAGCATCCCATGGTCAGTGGGTCCTGTGTTAACACAGTTTTAGAATAATCAGAGAAAGTTTTCTGGGTGGAGATCGTGTTAGGAAGGCTTATGAGCAGTTAGCAGGAATTTCATTAGATAGGCTAATTAGAGTGAGAAGACAGTCTACATAGGAAAACAGCTTGTGCAAAAGTACAGATTTGTGAAATAAGACCAAGATCAGAGAATTGTAAGCATGCTACCTTTCCAAAATGCCCATGATTCTAACATTTATGTTAGATGGGATGTTTTATTCTGCGTAAAGCATTATGTCTCCTACTTAAAGGGGATGGGATATGGTGTAGGGAATTAAATGCTTTTGAGAAATTGAAATGCTCAACTCACTGATGAACAAGACTTAGTGTAAATGAGTTTGTAAGATTGTTGAGAGCAGGGTTCTGAGGTCAAGAGCTGATATTTTGGGAAGCAAAAGAGAAAACGACTGAAGACTAGTAGGCCCCTTGGTTAAGAGGGACAAGTCAGGCAGAGAAGTGGGTAAGTCTAGCATGTAGGACCAGTGTAGGGATGAGGTGTTCATGGTAGGGCCTCAGAAGGAGGCAGAAGCCACTAAAATGGAAAGCATGAAGGCCTAAAGGCAAACTTGCTTTCAGCAAAGTTCAGCATCTTGTCCTGCCCACCCCTAGGAGTCCCAGAAAGGCAGCCCCAGGAACCAAAGGCAAAGCTGTGGTCATAGCATTTATATTTAGCTCTCATCAGATTTTAAAGGGAAGTTTTTGGCTTGCAGTAAACACTGAAAGGATGATTTTGGTATTACTTGTAATTTAGGTTCCTTTGGGGAATGTGTAGAAATCCAAATGACTCATTTTCTTCTATTTTTTTTTTTCAGTAAAATGAAACAATAGACCAACTTTCAAAAGTTAGACACTCAGCATTTTTAGCTTTACACAAAATGGAAGGAAAACAAACAACAAAAAATGAGTGATTCCCTCTCCACCCATCCCATCTCCCCAGATAAGCAACCCAGGGTCTTACTATCTGATCAGGCAGAGGCCCAGTCATTTCTTCTTCCCGAACCCTTGGCCATTTCATTTGATTTCTTTTTTTCTGGCCACTTCACTGTCATTTTAAGCTAAATGTGTACATACACACACACACTTTTCTTTTTGTCCCCCAGATTTCCTCTTGTCGGTCTACCCTCAAACCTACTTCAGGCGACCATTCCTTTTCCTCTTTTAGTTGGTAATTAGACTTCTTTTCTTGGTCCCCAAATTTGTGAACTTGCCACATTTACCTTAAAATAACTTTCAAAATTCCAGAACTCACCTTCTACTCTTTCCTCAATACAAAATCACTACATATATGGGGCGTGCACTTATGAATTTGTTTTTTGGCTTCGGGCCATATGTTTCTACACATCCTGTGTCCTTAGACAAGTCTCTCAACTTATGTATAAAATAGAGAATTGAATCAGATCACCTTCCATGTCATCTCCCAGTCAGAAATTCGGACTCCCTGAGGAGACTCTAAGAATAGAATAGCAAAGAGCTTTAGAGCTTGAGGCTTCCATGTCATTTGGATCTTGGTCTTACTAAGAGGAGAGATTAGCAAGGTATTTTCTCTCTCTCAATTTCTGTTCTGCCATCTCTAAAGTTGGGATAACAATACCTTCTGCTCGGGACTGTTATGAAGGTTAAAAATGATACTGCATATACAGTGTTTACATAGTACAATTGCTACATAGTAAGTACTCAATAGAAATAGTGGTTTGTAGCTAGCAAATTAATCCAGGCTTGCACGGCAATGAAAACAAGCATCCAGCTGGTTCCATTCAAGACATCAAACTATTGGAGTTTAGTACTTCTCATTGGTGGTGGCAGGTACACGTGAAGAGGATCTTTTATTACGAAAGCAATCTCTATCTGTGCTCTAGCCACTATATGGAAGTACCTAATTCAAAGCACAGCTTACCTAGAGTTAACAGCTTCCTGTAACCCTCTGACCAGATATTTACATGGAGTTGGCCATCCCCACCCCCACTTTTTTTTGCTCCTAGAAAAATCTGGAAAAACAATATACCCATACAATGTGTATTACATTAAAGGATAAAAACAAACTTGACAAACTTGATTAAAATTAAAATGTACCTCAAGGACATTATAATGATTGACATAGCTGCTGTTCTAGAATGAAATTCTAGAGAATTGACAGGTCAACCATCATGAAGCCTGGCAGCCAATGCCTGGCTTTATCCTCACTCTACTGCAGTCACAGCCTCTTCCCCAGCCAAATCACTTAGCAGAGCCATTGCCATGTATTTAATCAGCTCCACATTTCATCTTCCCTGCATCTCTGCTACCACTGTTGATGACTACATGAAGAGGGAAATAACTAAAGCAGGGTAAGAGGGGTAATAGAAATAATCTCCAGATCTGCTGCCGGAAAATCAGAAAGTGTCTACTTTTCCCTCTTTATAGAAGGACCCGCTGTTCCTTCTCCTTGATGCCACACAGTCTTCTCAGTTCTTCTTCCCCAGTCAATGCAATATGAAGGTTTAAACTCTGCCCTTGCTGGTGTTGCATGTGAAGTGCCTCAGACAGTGGAGGGCATTTCCTTCACAACTCTTAGAGGTGGGACTGGTTATGCCAATCTAGCAGTTTATTCAGGAGGCAATCCCAGCTCCACTCTGTACCTAGTGTGGTCTTGGGAAAATTAATCTTTCTGGGCCTTAATTGCCTCATATGTAAAATGCCGATATTAAGAGCAGCTGCCTCATGAGTTTGCTGTGAAGAGTAAATTAATAAACTTTAAATAATAGACAAAATATTTAGAACATAGGGAGTTGGTATCATCATCATTATCACTATCTAGGAGACTAACACTGTCATTATTTGGGTGACTAAAATAACACTTGATGCTTTCTAACAAACTATTGATTTAATTATGTGTTATAGCCACTTTTTAAATATCCTGTCTCTCCTTTCCCCAAATTATAAGCCCTTTTATTCACTGAAGTAATCCCAGCACATAGAATAGTGCCTGGCATATAGTAGGTGCTCAAATAATATTTGCTGAATGGTTGAGTGAAGGGGCTTAGGAGACATGGCTACCCTCTGGCTTTCATATCAGCTACATTTCTCTCCAGAGTAGGCTTCAGTACCTAATGCCCAGATAGTGGCATGAAATGGGAGGAGACTGGGATGTACACTCCCAGGTTCCTGAGACCTGCTCCCTGTTACCTCCCAGAAAATATGCTGGGAAATCTTAGGCTTGTGTGCCAATTAGATTTTACATATAGCTATGCTGGGAAGAATGAACCATTTTATATGTAAATCCAAAATTGGTTTAGCTTTGATTGATAATGCTTGATGAATAATCAAGGAACCCTATTTTAATAAATGAGGTTTAATATTTCTTGAGCTTAATCAATTGTTATGGTTCTTACTTGAATTCAAGGCCTAAGAGCCAAAGAGCTTTTTAGTTGCTATTGCCTCAGATAGATATCTTTCCTACTTAGCTTTATTCTTCTCAATTTTAAAACACTGGGAAACATTCCCAAAGTGCATTTTCAAAGGGACAATTTCCACCAAAGTTCAAATTGGTGCTAATCTAGTTTAGAAATATAATTCTTGGCACCATAGAACAAAGCTCTCTTGTTTAACCTCTACAGCTAGATATAATTGTCCCCACAGGAAAGTCTATTTCTATGCTGCACTTCACTGAATTTGTTCCCTCAGCACCAAACTGTAAGATGATATTCATCCAACATGCTCACATCTGCACTGAGAAGCAAGGTCTGTCATAGGCTCTGGCATTATCAGCTGCTGTTAAAGTCATTTGTTTGTAAAACTGTAATCATAGGGCTTTCTCTGTATGCATGCCATTAGCATTTCTGTGACCCAAATAATTCTAGAGATGAAATAATTTCATGGGCTTGAGATCTCCTGCATTACCAACTCCTTTTGCTGCCCTTGAAAGTGAAGCTCAGCCACTGGATGTTGTTTGGTACCTGTTAGGTCCATGGGACCCTTGTTTGTCCAGGCTCATCTTAGCCCCTCAGCCGTTTGCCCAGGGCTTCTTGATACACCAGAAACTGTCTAGACACTGTCTAGTGATTCAGAGCCTTTTGTAGCAGTTTCTTGGTGTTTGTATGAACTATTTGCTCTTTGCTTGTTTCACTTTTTTGTCATATGAAAGATATCCAGATGCCGTGCTAGGAAAAAAAAATGAGTGTGTTAATTAAAAAAAAAAAAGACATATTTTGGGGGGATTTTATATACTTTACTTGGAACCACTTCAGAGACTTGAATGGCTGGCCACTAATTTTCTCTAGAACGTCTAGAATTGTAAAAAAGAATACGATCAAATTGGTTGAGATCACCTGTTTTTCATTATTACTGGTGAGTGCTAACTCACCCCAAGGTTTATGTAACATCAGTTACTGGGAATACTGATTTCCATTGATCTTTCACTATTTCTGTCTGTGTTCACAGAAAGTAAGGAACACTTCCCAGTTAATGCACTCAAACAAAAAAATTGACAATTTTGGTGTCTCAGCAAGTTACAAGTACACGTGCTTGAAGACGCATTCCTCTGATGGAAGATGTATGTCTCTCTATCTGCAAGTTGTTCTTGGTGAAAGACCCAGAGTAGATAAAATAAACTTAGGGGTGGAGTTCTTGGTTGGAAAGTTTTGAGAATAATTGTGTCATTGTGTTCAACCCTCAAAGCTGGGACAAGGATGATAGGGACAAGGATGTGTCATCTAAAAGTTGAACTAGCAGAAACCTACATGCAAGGAAGAGATTGGCTGCCTATAGGAGCAACCCAAGAAATTGCATAGGTGAGACTGAGATGTTTGAGGAATACCCAGTGCTCTAATAAGTAACTTTCTTGGATGTAAGTCAAGGGAGCAGGGACAGAATATAATTGAGAAAAAATGACCAAATCAATTAGGTTTTCTAAACACCAGATGTTTGATAAGTATGTTAACAAAAAGAGGATGCTCAATGTTGTGTCATTATTTTGGCATGTTTGTCCAGCACCACTAGGAAAAATAATGAATCTGATGAAAGGAAACTTCCAATGACCAGAGAAAGGGATTCAGTTACGGGGCAGGAGTCTTCTTTTAATCAGGTTTCACCATGGTCTACATGAAATATCCCTTAGGATCTCTCTCTGCTCTGATCTCATTTTGTGTCCATGAATGAACATTCTAGTTTCTAATCTGTCTCCTAGGTATCCTGCAAATGTGAAAGGGATACCCTAGGTCTGACCTATGAAAGCCTCTCACTGGTGTTGAGTATACTGGCATGCCTGGTTATGTACCAGCCTTTTGGAAATCCTTTGGTGTGAGTTAGCCTTAGTGGATCCAAACAATTTTTTGTGTTCCAACCAAGCACATGCCCTGACTTCTAAAGCTGAGGACTAACCCCTGAGGAAGGGAGCAGCCAGCCTCTCAGAGAGGTCTCAAAGCTCATCGTATCAGTCAGATCAGGCCCAATTAAATTCACTGGGAGGGAAGACAATCTAAACAGAGGCATTCAGGAAAGTCATCAGAGGACACTGGCTATGGGCTATGGTTCTGATAACTTCCATGATGTTAAGAACTCTAGGATGGGTAGGACAGAGGCCTACTGAGAGGAACTGCTATATAGACACATGATTTATCGCCAAAGAATAGCATCAGAGTTTTCAACACAACTGACTTAGTGGGGTATCAGGTTAGGTTGTGGAATACCTGTTTTCTCTGCCCAGTGGTCAGATTGACCCCTGCGTCTGGAAAATGGATGGAACTGCAGGAATGGATTAAAGATTTATCAGTTCCATTTTTGTTTCTAGTGACTGGGGAGGCAGAAATGCTTAAGTGCAAGAGATTTAATTGGCTCATTTAAAAAACTTTAGGAATATAACTGGCCTCAGGCACAGCCAAAGGCATTGGGCTTAAATGGTATTATCAGGATCTGGTCTCTCAGATAGAACCATGTTTCCTTGAGTCTCATACAGTTTGTCTCCTACTGAGGTCACAAGATGATGGCAACTACTTTTGATCCTCCCTTCTCAATACTTTAAATACAGCAGGAGAGAGAATCTCTTTCACAGAACCATTTCATGGCTCCTTAATTATAATTTGGTAACTTGTCCATCCTTGAACCAGGGAAATGTGATTCTTTCATTGGTCAGTGTCTGAGTCACTTGATCATCTTTAAGACAAAGGTAGAGATACCTTCATTAGAAGCACCTGGACAGTTTCACAGAGAAGAATTAGGGCAGAGTCTCCTGAAGAAAGATAAATGTATATTGGGCAGGAGTGTAAAAGGCTGATGATATGGAGATCGGAGAAAAATCATAGAATGATATTTTCTGTGACTTCAGGAAAGATTTTTGGACTGGATATCAAGATATGAATGTTATCACTCCCAAAACTCATTAGCTCTTTAAGGAACATACATTTGAGTGCCTCATGTATCCCATAATATTTATTTTACCTGATTCCCATACTCAGTGTGAATAGACAAGTCACTTTCCTGACATTGTCACCACCATTATTATACTCTTGGCTGCATTGACTCCACCACTGTGTGTCATTGTCCTTCGTAGAACCCTAAGACAAGAGTTGTTTATATAATGCATGTGTACAACATGCAATCCTGTATTCATACTAACTTTTGAATCTATTTAAAAGAATAGCTAAAATCTGAAATTACATAACTGTGCTTTTGTGATATGAAAAGAGGTCATATAATATCTTGATGAATTCTCTCCAAATACAACCCTGTAATCAGAACCCAGACCAAAATTAAAAATTAATGAAATTGAGCATATTTTCATGTTTTGGGGCTTTATTTTGTAAAGTGTCTGTTTAAGTCCTGCTTATTTTTCTATTTGATTGCCTGTCTTCTTTTTCTTGTGGATTGGAAGAGTGTGTGTGTATATATATATATTATATATATAAAAAAATACTTTTATATTTATAACATATTATATATAATATTATATATATATATACACATACACACACACACACATATATCCAAAGGTTTACTAGTACCCAGAACATATTATAGATATCTTCTTTCATTCTTTGGATTATCTTTTTACTTTTTAAATTGTATCTCTTAATGACTAGAAGTTCTTGATTTTATCCACTTTATGACTTTTTTATTGTTAATTTTTGAGTTAGTTTAAGGAAGTATTTGTCTACTCTGAGGCCATGAAGATGTTCTCCTGGGTTGTCTTCTCTGTCTTGTTTTATTTTTCACCTTTAGATCTGCAATCTATCTGAAATTGATTTTAGTTACGGCAGATACAGGGGTGGAGATATTATTTTCCCCCATGTAAATATCTCATTGACCTAACTGCCCCGTTTCTATTGCTCAGGAGTTGTATGTATCAATGACAATTTTTATCTCATGTCCTTTCTTTTGTCCTTATTGTAGGATTTGAATGTATAAAGGCAGAATTCTACATTTCATTCTAAGAATATAATTTTCTCTTTAAGCCACAGGGAAAGTTAAAGAATGAAAGTGGTCCTGGCTTTGCATTGTATTAATCAGGATACAAGCTCAGTTACAGAACAAAGATCTAAATATAACAGTGGGTTAAGCAACACAGAACATTGTCTCTCATCAAATAATGCAAAAGTAGAAGTCCAGGACTATTTCTCCCAAACACACTGTGCACCGCACAGTTTTTTTTTCTACAGTTAGTCTGAGAGGTGGGGTTGATGGCCAGGGGCAGTGAATATGTACCATTCATTTTTAAGAAAACAATTCGTTGACCAAAATGTTATGTGATAGAAAAAAAAAAAAAAAGAAAACAATTTGTATTTTCTAAGTATTATTCCTTAATTTGGTAACTAAATGCTAATAGGACTACTTTATATGTAAGGATATTTATATTCAGTCACAAAGTAAATCAAGAAGAGAATTATTTTAGGATCCAGAATACCTTTAGGTTTTAATCTTACGTTCATTTTTTTTTCCTCTGAATCTAATTAGCTGAAACTTTAATTTTTAAGATAGATATAGTCAAAAATCAACTTGTTCAACATTCCTTAGGTTTTTTTCTCAAGTGTAAATCTGACAAGTGATTCCTGTCATCAGTGGCCCCCAATTACCCTAAAGATCAATTCCAAATTTCTCAGCCTGGTATGCTGGGCCTTTCATAATCATGCCCCTGTTTACCTACCCCGTCTCTCCCCTCACCTCCTACTCCCATTTCCTCACACATACCACATTCCAGCCATCCTGAGCTATTTACAACTCCCCAGTGCCATCAGGTACTCCCTCACCTCGGTCTCTGCACACCTACTCTTCCTTCTTTCTGTGTACTCCCTGCCTTGCCAGCACCCAGCCATCTTTTATTCATCCATGAGGTCCCAACTAAGACATTACCTCCTCCAGGAAGTCTTTCTTGACATTCCCCAGAACTGAATTGAGTGCTCCTTCTCTGCTGTCTTAGCACCCTGCCTTTTGCCCATCTCGGCTGTCATCAGTTTATGCTGTTAACTGCCTGTTTGTCTTTAGGTCTCTTAAACAAAACCAGGAGTTCCCAGAATTCCCAAATACAATATAAACAGGGCAAGGCCTGTGTTTTCACAGCTGTACTCTGGGAGCTTCATCGAATAAATATTTTTTGAATGAGTGAATGAATGAATAAATGAATAATGAGTCGCTTATTATTTGTGGCTTTCTTATATTTCCTCAGAATTACAACCGACCCCCAGTGATGGCATTAGCCATCCCCATTGCAGTGAAATTCCTCCACAGAGGCAACAAGGAACTGTGTAGGAATATGTCTAACTACCTGTCTCTGGCTGCAATTACCAAGGCAGATCTCCTGGCTGATCACACGGAAGTCATAGTAAAGAGCATACTCCAAGGTATGGTGCAAAAGTTGAGCTTGGGGACATGTTTTAGGAGACATTTAAAAGGATTTTCATGAAGCATTCGTGGTTTGTGGGAAGCAAGACCTAGAGTATTAGAAGCAAGTTAATTTATCTGTTTTGCTGCTAGTTGACTTGTGAACATGCAAAAGGTTACTTAATCTGGCTGTCTGTGTCCCTTCCCAAGGCAGATGAATTACTTAGACTCAGTAAAAGAATTGTAAGCTTTCTTCCAAATCTGTGTTTCTCAGTTTGAAGAACTGCATTTTCCATGCTTCTGGTCACCTGTTCAACTACCAACTGTGGAGATCTTATCTCTGTGTACTGAGTGGAACTTGTCACTCAGTGGGATATGAAAAACCTGTCTTCATTTGGTTCCCAAAGCAAGAAATGTCTTTTTTTAGATAAAATACATCAGAAAATGTGTAATGACTTCTTAAATGTGAACTTGATTTGGGAATGATAACAAGCATAAATGCTAGCATAAAAAGCCAGGTAGTACACCTCTGTTAATTGTTACAACATTTGAATGAATAAGAAGCTCAAATTAGTTCATGCAAAATATTCTCCTTGTCTTCTTTTATTTTCTTTGGTGTCAGATCAATCAAAAAACATGTTTTTGAATTTGGAGTCAGAGAACAATATATGATATTAATTGATGTGCATCCAAATGTCCCCAGTTCTCATTAATAAAGATACATGAGGTCCATGAGTATCTCAGCCCACAGTTTACCGCCATTAACCCACCACATGATAAGGTTGATCATCAACCCTCTGTAAAGTGCTCACAGTCCAAATAATTCTTAGGGTCCCCAAGGGTGTCCTATGTGTGCTGTCTTCCCAAGGTATCCAGACCAATCCCCAAGCCCATACTGCTATTCTGTCCATGCTTCCTGGCATAGCATGGTGGGGTGCTGTCCTCTTCCACCATGTGAGCCCAGCAGACCCTAAGACCACTGCCATGCAGGTCCCAGGAATGGACTCCACTCCTGGGAACTCCATGCTACCCTGCCAGTGATGGCAGCCTTTGTGCTGAACCACCTGAAGCTTTAGGAACTACTAAGTCCTTAGCCCAGTAATTCAATGTGGCAGCCAGTGGCAGGATGAGAAAAAACACTAACTAGCCTTTCTCTTTAGTGTTGCACCTTGGTAGAGAGGCCCCAGAGCAGTGCCAAAGTGAGTTGCCATGTTTGCAGTAAAATAGATGGTTTTTCAGTAGAACAGAATAGAGAACCCAGAAATAAAGCTGCACACCTAGAGCCATCTGATCTTTGACAAATTCAACAAAAATAATCAATGGGGGAAGGACTCCCTATTCAACAAATGGTGCTAGGATAACTGGCTATCTATATGCAGAGGAATAAAACTGGACAACTATCACCATATACAAAAATTAACTCAAAATGGATTAAAGACTTCAATGCAAGTCCTCAAGGAAACTATAAAAGTCCTCAAGGAAAACCTAGGAAATACCCTTCTTGACAACAGCCTTGGCAATAAATTTATGGCTAAGTCCTTAAAAGCAATTATGACAAAAACAAAAATTGACAAGTGGGACCTAATTGAACTAGAGAGCTTCTAGACAGCAGAATAAATTATTATCAACAGAGTAAACAGACAACCTACAGAATGGGAGAAAATTTTTGCAAACTATGCATCTGAGAAAGGTCTAATATCCAGAATCTATACGGAACTTAAGCAATTCAACAAGCAAGAAACAAATAACCCCATTAAAAAGTGCAAATCAAAAAGTTAGAAAGATCTCAATTTAACAACCTAGCAGTGTAACTAAGAGAACCAAGAGGAAACCAACTCCAAAGCTAGCAGAAGACAAGAAATAACCAAAATCAGAGCTGAACTGGAGGAGATTAAGACACACAAAAAATGTAAAAGATCAATGAATCCAGGAGCTAGCTAGACTGCTAGCTAGACTAATAAAGAAGGTAATAGAGAAGCTCCAAATAAACATAACCAGAAACAAAGGGATATTACTATTGACCCCACAGAAATACAAACAACCATCAGAAGATATTATGAACACCTCTATACACATAAACTAGAAAATCTAGAGGAAATTAGTAAATTCCTGGGCACATACACCCTTAAGACCTAACCAGTAAGAAATTGAGTCCCTGAACAGACCAATAATGAGCTCTGAAATTGAATCAGTAATAAATAGCCTACCAATCACAATAAGCCCAGGACCAGACAGATTCACAGTTGAATTCTACCAGATGTACAAAGAAGAGCTGGTACCAAAATTGAGGGAGAAAGAATCCTCCCTAACACATTCTATAAGGCCAGCATCATCCTGATAGCAAAATCTGGTAGAGGCACAACATAAAAAGAAAACTTGAAGCCAATATCCTTGAACATTGATGCAAAAATTCTCAGTAAAATACTGGCAAAACAAATCCAGCAGCACATCAAAAAGCTTATCGACCATGATCAAGTAGGCTTTATCCCTGGGATGCAAGGTTGGTTGAACATATGCAAATCAATAAATGTGATTCATCACATAAACAGAACTAAAGACAAAAACCAATAGATGCAGATAAGGCTTTTGATAAAATTCAACACCCCTCTATGTTAAGAACTCCCAATAATCTAGGTATTGAAGAAAGATACCTCAAAATAGTAAGAGCCATCAATGGCAAACCCACAGGCAACATCATACTGAATGGGCAAAAGCTGGAAACATTACCACTGAAAACTGACACGAGACAAGGACGCCCTCTCTCACCACTCCTATTCACCATAGGATTGGAAGTCCTGGCCAGAGCAATCATGAAAGAGAAAGAAATATAGCACATCCAAATAGGAAGAGAGGAAGTCAAACTATCCCTATTTGCAGATGATATGATCCTATATCTAGAAAATGCCATAGTTTCAGCCCAAAAGCTCCTTAAGCTGATAAACAACTGTAGCAAAGTCTCAGGATACAAAAATCAATGTACAAAAATCACTAGCACTCCCACACACCACCAGTAGCCACGCTGAGAGCCAAATCAGTAATGCAATCCCATTTACAAGTGCCACACACACACACAGATAAAATACCTGGGAATCCAGCTAACCAGGGAGGTGAAAGATCTCTATAAGGAGAACTACAAAACTCTCCTCAAAGAAGTCAGAGATGACAGAAACAAAAGGAAAAATATTCTATACTCAAGGATAGGAAGAAACAATATCATTAGAATGGCCATGCTGCCCAAAGCAATTTATAGATTCAATACTATTCCTATTAAACTACTAATGACATTCATCACAGAACTAGAAAAAATATTTTAAAATTCATATGAAATCAAAAGAGAGCCTGAATAGCCAAGGCAATCCTAAGCAAAAAGAACAAACCTGGAGGCATCACACTATCTGACTTCAAACTGACTTCAAATAGGGGTACAGTAAGCAAAACAGCATGGTACAGGTGCAAACACACACACATAGACCAATAGAACAGAATAGAGAACCCAGAAATAAGGCTACACACCTACAGCTATCTAATCTCTGAAAAAGCTGACAAAGCAAGCAATGAGGAAAGGACTACCTATTCAATAAATGGTGCTGGGATAACTGCCTAGTCATATGCAGAAGATTAAAACTGGACCCCTTCCTTATACCACATACAAAAATTAACTTAAGATGGATTAAATACTTAAATTTAAAACCCAAAACTACAAAAACGCCTGAAGACAACCTAGGCAACACCATTCTGGACATAGGAATGCGCAAAAATCTCATGAAGAAGATACCAAAAGCAATTGCAACAAAAGCAACTGCAACAAAAGCAAAAATTGACAAATAGGATCTAATTAAATTAAAGAGCTTCTGCACAGCAAAAGAAACTATCAATAGAGTGAACAAATAATCTAGAGGATGAAAGGAAATATTTGCAAAGTATGCATCTGACAAAGGTCTAATATCCAACATCTATAAGAAACTTAAAGAAATTTACAAGAAAAAATATTACAAAGTGGGCAAAGGACATGAAAAGACATATTTCGAAAGAAGACATACGTGCAGTCAAAATCATGGAAAAACTCAACATTACTGATCATTAGAGAAATGCAAATCAAAACCACAATGAGAGACCATCTCACACCAGTGTATTATTAAAAAATAACAGATGTTGGCAAGGTTGTGGAGAAAAAGGAATGCTTATACACTGTTAGTGGTGGTTGGTCCTCCAAAACCTAAAAACAGAACTACTATTCAATTCAGCAATCCCATTACTGGGTATATACCCAAAGAAATATAAATTGTTCCATCATAAAGACACATGCACACATATGTTCATTGCAGCACTATTCACATTAGCAAAGACATAGAATCAACCTAAAATGACCATCAATCATAGACTGGCTAAAGAAAATGTGATACCTATACACCATGGAAAACTATACAGTCATAAAAAAGAACAAGATTATGTCCTTTGCAGGAATGTGGATGGAGCCAGAGGCCATTATCCTTAGCAAGCTAACACAGGAACAGGAAACCAAATACCAGATATTGTCACTTACAAGTGGGAGCTAAATTATGACAATACCTGGACACATAGAGAGGAACAAAAGATACTGGGGCCTATTGGAGGGTGAAGGGTGAGAGGAGGGAGAGGATCAAGAAAAGTAACTAATGGGTACTGGGCTTAATACCTAGGTAACAAAATAATCTGTACAACAAACCCCCATAACATAAGTTTACCTATATAAAAAAAACTGCGCACGTACCCCTGAACTTAAAGAAAAAAAAGGGGGCAAAGGACCTGAACAGACACTTCTCAAAAGAAGACGTAAAAGCAGCCAACAAATATAGGAGAACTTGCTCCATATCACTAATCATCAGAGAAATGCAAATCAAAATCACAGTGAGATACCATCTCATACCAGTCTGAATGGCTATTATTAAAAATTCAAAAAACAATAGATGTTGGCAAGGCTGCGGAGAAAAGAGAATGCTTATGCACTATTTGTGGGAGTGCCCATTAGTTCAGCCACTGTGAAAGGCAGTTTGGCGATTTCTCAAAGAAGTTAAAATAGAACTATTATTTGACCCAGCAATTCCACTGCTGGGTATATATACCCAAAGGAAAAGAAATCCTTCTACCAAAAAGACACATGCACTCATATCTTCATTGCAACACTATTGACAATAGCAAAGACATGGAATTAACCTAGGTGCCCATCAACAGTGGATTAGATGAAGAAAATGTGGTACATATACACCAAGGAATACTATGCTACCATAAATAAGAACAAAATCATGTCCTTTGCAGCAACATAGATGCAGCTAGAGGCCTTTATCCTAAGCGAATTAATGCAGAAACCAGACACCACATGTTCTCACTTATAAGTGGGAACTAATCATTGGGTACATGTGGACATAAAGATGGGAATGATAGACACTGGGGTACTGAAAGAGGGCTAGGAAGTGGGGAGCAAGGATAGAAAAACTACTTATTGGGTACTGTGCTCACTAACTGTGTGATGGGTTCAATTGTACCCCAAACCTCAGCGTCATGCAATATAGCCTTTAAGAAACCTGCACATGTTTCCTTGACTCTAAAAGTTGAAAAACTAAAATAAAATAGATTATTGTTTTATCTAAAGCTGTCTTTCCTTCCCCTGGGCTCAACTATTCACCCAGGAGTTGTGGTTACCAACAAATTAATACTTTAATTCTCAAAATGCCTATTTCCTTCCAAGAACTAAAGTTTTGTTCCTAACTTAAGTTCATTGTACCAGACATTCCTAAGGTGGGTTCTTAGTACCATTCCAAGACTTCTGACCAGCCACTCCAATGGTCTGCTAGGTATGTCTGAACTCCAGCATGACAGTGGAAGTTTATCACTCAACCTGTGCTTCCCTCTAAAGATTTGTCATTAATAATACTAGTCAGTATTTTCATTTCCAATTTCTTTTGGCCACAGGATTAAATCGCCAATTTCACTTTATATGTAATATTAAATTTGCTTAAAGCCCAGAAAAGCAATTATGTTTTTTTTCAACACCTTGGCTACATTTTTGAAACAGATTTTATAGGAATTTAAAACATTTATGCACACCACACATTTTAAAACCATGATAGTCAGACTTGCAAGTAACAGATTTATGAAAAAAAAAATGAATTAGCCCTTTATTGGTGCCAAGAACTTAGCTCATCTATGGGTTTTTAAAAAATCCTTTTTCGATGACAACGAAATCTTTGAAACATGAAGTAGACTTTCTAAATTCACTGCAAGCCTTTGAAATAAACAATTTGGTTTATTTGATCTGGCACTATGAAAATCATCATAAAATGAATGGTAATTTGACCTATAAAAGGTTGGGGCTACCCATTTCAGGGTTTGGAGTTTTAAGACTGATGTGACTATAAAACTCCATTATCACTCACATAAGCCCGTCAAACTTTAAGTTGCAAAGCAGAAGGGATCTTGCTGTCTCTGATTAGTAAGTTTTCTGCTCTGCAATTCTTTGTCTTACATCCCCTACCAAATGGCCTGAGGAGTCATCATGGGATTTCTTTTTTCATTACTTATAGTTTTTCTCCTCTTTAGGTCTTCTTTGCCTTACAGTACACTAATGCTTATTTTCCCATATTTCTACTTCTATAAAATATATTGAATGGTCATCCATTCAATGATGAAGATAATAATTACAAAAACATTAATAATAGCTACAATGGCTAAAATTTACTGCATGCATTTCTGATGTCAGATATTGTATTAAA
Organism: Mandrillus leucophaeus; assembly: GCF_000951045.1. Classification (NCBI taxonomy): domain Eukaryota; kingdom Metazoa; phylum Chordata; class Mammalia; order Primates; family Cercopithecidae; genus Mandrillus; species Mandrillus leucophaeus. The sequence goes on along the minus strand of NW_012101660.1, from coordinate 29,133 downwards.
CCATTTATACCCATTATATCATTCAATACCCATAAGAACCTCATAAAAGAAGTCCTATTATTATGCCTTTTTACCAGTTAGTAGTATTTTAGGTAACAGAAATCTACAGATGTAAATGACTTGATGATGAGGAAGAAGAGAAGGAGAAGGAAGAGGAGGAGAAAGAGGAGCAACAACAACCTCTCCTTGGCACACATACCTGCAAAGTCCATGAGTATACCAGACTTCTCAGATGGTTGATTCAGGGTTCAATGGTATCCCAAAGGTCAATTCTCAGCCCTGCTTCCTCAGGATGGGTTTTACTTTCGTGATTGGTGTAGCCCTCTGCATCTTCCAGCTCACATCATCATGAACACCGATTAAGAAAAAGAAAGTTGACATCCAGTCTCTTTTTTCTCTTTGATCTGACACAGGCCACATGAACATTTCTGAACCAATGCATCATTATTTCCAGGGGATACTGTACATCAATTGGTCAGGCTTAGGTCATGAGCCACCCTCAAAGCAGGGAATGGGAGTCGGCTGCAGCAAAGCCACATAGATTGGGAGTAGAGGAGGAGTAGATCCCCAAAAGAAACCCAGGACTGTTGCCAACAGTAGGTGAATGAATAGTGGGGAATGAAAGAATACAAATGTCCACATGCCATTTTGTAAGTGAGCAAGCTGAAGCCTAGAGAAGTTAAAAGCAATATTCAAACCCTGACCTTTTCACTGTAAAGTCTACTTTCATGATGTAATCTTAGCACCACCAAATACTGGGTTGTATTTTTATTTTCTTAGCCTCTGTTTCCTCATATGTACATATAGATGTTGAGACAATGACATGCGATAATGTCAAAACATAGTCAGCTTTCAATAAATATCAGCTAAGGTAGTGATGATGATAATCATACTTGCCTTCCTATATTTGAATCCCTTTATTGCCAGGGAACTCACTCACTGTTTCCTGTGACAGTCCACTTTATCTCTGGACAAAACTGAGTATTAGATGTTTCTTCCTTTTGTTGAATTAGACGTTCTCCCCTTGTGGCCTCCCACTTTTGACTAAGGCCCTTTTCTTGGGCCTAATAAAGCCTCGTTCCTCTTTCACATGACAAACTTTCAAAAACTAGCTCCAACTTTCATATCTCACCACTCCTTCCTTTTGCACTTCCCTCTTTTCCTCCTCAGGCATAACATTCAGTTTCCCTCTCAGTTTGCTCACTCAGCAGATGATGATTTGTTTCTGCATCCATTTGCAAGGTGTACCCAGACCCCTGCTCTGCTTGGCTGCCCTCCCCAGCATGTGCTCTAGTTTCCTTGCCTATGGGGACTAAAATGGATTTATCCTCCCTATTGATACTGTATTTTCCTTAAGGTAACCTAAAATCAAATTCACTTCTTTGTCAATCACACAATCACATCTTTGATTTCTCTTGACTTACGTTTGAAATCTCGTAAATTTTATGAGCAGAGCCACTCTGGTCTTCATTTTAAAACACTGATTAAAAAGTTGACCAGATGGGGCCAGGAGACTCTTGTGCTGTGGCAGGGTGTTTGCCTGTTAGACTTGTTTGCTATTATTTCCTTGATCATATTTTTAACAATTGTGTTATATGCATCCATTTGCATCCTGTGCCTGATTTCAAACCAAATGCTCTTTTATGCTTATGAGTGAATTGTGAGAGACTTTGTCCAATGGCCTGTGTGTTTATCCCTGAAGGCAAATATTTCAATTGTTCTAAGTCAATTGTTGCTGCCTCTTGTTATTAATGGTTATATGTAAGTAATGTTTACTTTTACCTTAAATTTAAGTACACATTTATTTTATTCAAATTGTTCAGAGTTATTTTGTCTGTTTTGTATTCTCTGAATTCTCCCAGTAAGTGGTAATTGTAAAAGGTCTTACTTCTTGGAGGAAGGATTAAAGGTATAATTGGAATGTTATCTTAATTCATACTTAAAAGTTAAGGGCATAGAAAACTTGAATATCTCTATACCAAATGAGACAATTGTGTCAGTATTTTAAAATCGACTCACATGCAAAAGATTAAAAATAAAAAACATACCAATTAGTTTTACAGGAAAATTATAACAAATATACAAAGAACAGATCATTACAATCTCGTTTAAACTTTCCCAGATAACTGAAACAGAAAAACATTCTCCACCTTATTCTATAGGGCTAGTATAGCCATGATATCAATACCATGATATCAACACGGACAAGGACAGTATGAGAAATAAAAATACAGGCCCATCTTAATTATGAACATAGATGCATAAATCATAAATAAAAATTTTAACAAAATTGACTCTAGCAGTGCTTAAAGTAAATAATAGTTAACATTTACTGAGTGCTTACTATATACCAGGTACTGACTTTTTAACCTATGTAATTCTCTCTCAATATCTTATGAGGGAAAAACTATTGTTAAACCCACTTTATAAATGCATAATAACCTAGCTGAGTTTCTCCCACGAATGCAGGATGGCTTAATATTCGATATAATTCCACATAGCAAAAGACTAAAGAGGAAAAACATCATGTGATTAGTAACAAGTAACTCATAAAATTCAGTACCTGTTTGTTCATGAAAACAAAATTCAAAAATAGTAATTTTGGAGAAATTTCTTAACATGATTATGAGGAGATATATACATAGATAATGATAGAGCGCTATATATAAATATATGTATATATGTTTCATTATATATAGTGAAACAGTAGAAGCATTCATTTAAAGTCAGGAATGAGATGAGGATACTAATCTATCTACTTCTATTTACTGTGGCACTAGAAGCCCTAGCCTAGATAAGAAAAATATATGAAAGTTATAACAATCAGAAAGGAAGGGTCAAAACAATAATTTTCTCTAGAAAAATGTGATAATTGTCTATAATAGAACATTTAAATATTCTGGCTGGGTATGGTGGCCTGCACCTGCAATCCCAGAATTTTGGGAGGCCAAGGTGAGAGGATCGCTTGAGCTCAGGAGTTCAAGATCAGCCTGGGGAACATAGCAAGACCTCGTTCCTATTAAAAATCAAAGAATTTATCTGGGCTTGGTGGTGTGCACCTGTAGTCTCAACTACTCTGGAGGCTAGAGTGGGAAAATAGCTTGAGCCCAGGAGTTTGAGGCTGCACGAGGTGTAATTGTGCCACTGTGCTCCAGCCTGGATGACAGGACAAGCCCCTGTCTCAATTAAAAAAAAAAAGGTAAGTATTCTCCAATCAGTTTTAAGACAAAATAAGACAAGTTTCAGTAAAGTGCTGGAAGTGAGATCAATTTAGAGAAATTAGTTGTTTTCTTCCATACTGGTCATAATAAATTGAAAATATAAAATTAAAAATATTAAAGTAGAAAAATATACAATACTTACAGGAAAATGTAGCTTTTGAGAATAAAATTATAAAAGCGTATTGAAAGCAATTAAATAAGAAAATGGAGAAATATACCATGTTCACAGATGAGAGAGTTTGATGTGGCAAAGATGTAAATTTTCAATAAATTTAGTGAAATTTTGATAAAATACCAACAGAGGTTTCCATGAAAGATGACAAGCTGATTTTTAAATTTACAAGATTAAGTGAAACAGATAGCCAAGACAGTTTCACAGAAGGAGAAGAAGATGGGAATTGTTGGGGGAGAGGAAGAGGCAGTAATTTCCCTACCAGATATCAATATATTATAAAATCGTAATAATCAAGACAGTGTAGCACTAGTGTAAGATAGGTAAATAACCCATGGAATAGAACAGAGAGGCAAGAAACAAATCCATGCATATATGGAAACTGTATATATGTTAGGGGAATATTGACAGTAGAGAAGGACAGACTATTCAATAAATGGTTTTGAGACAATTGTCCACATCACAACATGCATAAATTAATAGCAGATGGAATAAAGACCTAAATACACAAAACAAATCTAAGTCTCTTCTTTAGTAAAATTTTAAAAATCTCTCAGCAAACAAGAAATAAAAGGGAGCATCTTTATTCTGATAAAAGGTATCTATTAATACTAAACAACTAAACTAAAATTACACTTATTAGGGAAATATTAATGTTTCCCCTTGAATTAAAAAGTAAGATAAGGATGTCACTTGGTGTATTAGTCCATTTTCATGCTGCTGATAAAGATGTACCTGAGACTGGGCAATTTCCAAAAGAAAGACATTTGTTGGACTCACAGTTCCACGTGGCTAGGGAGGCCTCACAATCATGGCAGAAGGTGAAAGGCACTTCTTACATGGTGGCAGCAAGAGAGTATGAGGAGGTAGTAAAAGCTGAAACCCCTTATAAAACCATCAAATCTCATGAGACTTATTTACTACCATGAGAATAGTATGGGGGTAACCACCCCCATGAGTCATGTGTCTCCCACTGGGTCCCTCCTACAACATGTGGGAATTATGGGAGTACAATTCAAGATGAGATTTGGGTGGGGACACAGAGCCAAACCATATCACTTGGGCAATGAATTTGTTTTCTGCTTAAATCGTTCCAGG
>NW_012101660.1:9222-23418 GCF_000951045.1 Mandrillus leucophaeus | reverse complement strand
GACTGGAAGCAGAACCGTATCCCCTCATGGAGTTTTGTAATCTCCAGGGAGATGCTTAACCATTAAAAATTCATGATACAATTATTCTTAAAGGAAGTGGTTTTTAAGTTCACCATAAAACAAGTTGTTGAGAAAGAATTTATTAATCAAATATTCTAGGAAACAAGCTACCAAGCAATCTTATTAAGAATATTCAACCTGAATATTTATACCCATAGAAAACTATTAAATGTAGAGATATAAAAAGACAATGCACATATGAATCAAGGAACAGAGATGTCTTAAAACAGAAAAAGACTTCTAAATTGTTAAACAAATCTTGGATCTGATCTAAGTCAGAGTTTGCACCTTCTTGACTTCGCCAGTAGATGCTGCTGTGAAGTAGAACAAGGCCTGCATAGATTTGGACATTTGTGTGCTGAACTCTGAAAATGACTTACCCACAATGGAAAATAATCCTTACATTCATTTATTTGTTTGTATTTTTGTTTGCTTGCTTATTTATGTTTCAATCCACTGAAAACAACTTGGAAAAACATTTTTTAAGATAACTATCTTATTTTCAATATAACTTTATGGTTTAGAAAGCACTTTTTTGAAATTATCTGCTTACTAACCTTTCAACAAGGTAGGCAAGTCTTGTTATCCCTAATTTCCTGACTAATTTGAGACTCATTGAGATTACTTGACAGGCCTGATTTCTTACAGTTATTAAGTTAGTAGGTCATAGTGCCAGGATTTGAATACTGGATTTCTGACCCCAAGCCCAGCAAACTTGTCTTCTACACTCCAGATTTATAAAACTTGATGCAAGGATCAACGATACGAGTGTTCATGTTAACTGAATCCAAGAATACATCAATGAACATATACAATTACTTTAACCAAGACTTTAACCTTAGGAGTACATTTCTTAAGTGGCTGAAAGACAATTCTGGAAACATTTGGCCTTAGTAAAACTCAGGGAAGAGATTTCTAATCTAAGATTTGATAGGAAATGAAATAAAAATCAATTATAATTTCTCGTTTGTTTGCAAACCTAATTCTTCGTTAAAGTGAAGTCAATCAAGTAATTGTAAATAGAAAGCTCTACAATTCTACAATATATACTTGGTAGTAGAATGTTCTGAATATATTTTAAAGGTGTTAATACTTATAAGCCAATTTACATTGTAATAGACAAGGAAAATATATCAACTATGTTTAGTTCATATATTATCTCTGCCAAAAAATTAGCTCTACTGGACATACTTACATATGTACTCGAGTGAAAAACTGTTCCAGTTTGCCTGGGACTGAGGGCTTCCCAGGACATGGAACTTTCAGTGCTAAAGGTGGGACTATCTTAGGGAAACCAGGACAGTTGCTCACTCTACACACACAAATAATATTATTTTATAAATATATATGTGTATATATATAATATATATTTATTACACACACATCTTTCCTCCTAATAGTCTGAGTCATCTTGCACAATTATTTTACTGTGCTGTAATATGGTGATGCCTCAGTATTTGGTGAATGAAAATATGTGACAATGTGCTAACATAAGCCAGCATGCTGATACTTCTCTTTAGATATTTTATCTCAGTTTTACACATTTCTTATTTCCTCCTTTTGCTAACACCTATATATTCTCAAACTCATTAATTTGCTTAGTTGTTATTGTTTTTTTTTAAGTCAGATATCCAACTTCCCGAGAATTTGTAAAATGTATTTTCCAAGTTTAGGTTATGGGTGTTTTAGAGAGAATAAAGTGTGTAGTTGTATTTTATTTTATTTTATTTTGTTTTATTTTTTGAGATGGAGTCTCACTCTATTACCAGGCTGGAGTGCAGTGGTGTGATCTCGGCTCACTGCAGTCTCCGCCTCCCAGGTTCAAGAGTAGCTGGGATTACAGGAGCGCACCACCACACCCCGCTAATTTATTTATTTATATATTTTGAGACAGAGTCTCACTCTGTTGCCAGGCTGGAGTGCAGTGGCGCAATATGGCTCACTGCAACCTCCACCTTGCAGGTTCAAGTGATTCTCCTGCCTCAGCCTCCCGAGTAGCTGGAACTACAGGTGCGTTCCACCATGCCCAGCTCATTTTTTGTATTTTTAGTAGAGACGGGGTTTCACCATGTTGGCCAGGATGGTCTTGATCTCCTGACCTCGTGATCCGCCTGGCTCAGCCTCCCAAAGTGCTGGTATTCCAGGTGTGAGCCACCTGCCTGGCTGTAGTTTTTAAAATTAAAATAAAAATTACTGGATCAAAATTAGATTGAATGATCAACCAACTAAAAGATTAAACACGACACAAGGATATTTTTCTCTCACATAAAAGAAATCTTTCCTCCTAATAGTTTGAGTCATCTTGCACAATTAGTTTACTATGCTGTAATATGGTGATGCCTCAGTATTTGGTGAATGAAATTCACCAAATTTCACCTTCAACCTAGAAAGTGGGGGTTGCAGTGAGCGCAGGCAGCCCAGGGCTGGCTAGATGGCTTCACGACGATCAGAAACCCACGCTTCTTCTGTATTGTTGCATGGAGTCTCATGGTCTAAGATGGTTGCCGAAATTCAGCCCATTACCATATTCCAATCAGACAGAAGGAGGAAAAGAATCACATGTAATGTTTCAGCATTGGTCAGAACATAGTTACATGGCTGCATCAAGCTGCAGGCAATGTTGAAAAATATAGAATTTACTCTGAGTGGTCACATGTGCCACTAAAGCTAGGATTCTCTCATTTACAGAAAGAGAGAAAATGATTATCTGGGAACAATTATAAGTCCATAGAACTCCTAGCTAGACTTACTGCTCTAGCAGATGAAATTTCTATTTTTTTAACCCAAGAATTATTTTATTTTCTTCTATTTGTTTGTTCTTTACCATAAACATGTAATTACTTTAAAAAATTAAAAGTTTTCTTATATTACATTCTGCCAGCATATGAGTTTGCATTTATCTTGGCCTGCAACATCTGGCATCACTTAAACATGTATAATTCGTGTTGCAGCGTGTAAAGGAATTTAAATCATGCCTAATTTTCTGCCTAAGTTTTGGGTCTAGTTTTTCTTCTTCCAGCTAGGAGTTCAAGTCATATAGACAATGGCTAGATAGGGACTTTGCGTGTGCCCAGTGTGCCTAGAGCCTTGAATTATGTGATCTCCAAGAGTCTGAGACTGGCCTATCAGCCCCTAACTATAAGTGATTTTCTTAGAGACTTAGCCTCTTTTGTGGGTTTCACAAATGGGGTGAAGCTATACTTATATGATGAACATACTCAGAAATTATTAGATTCATGGAATTTTATTGCTGAAAGGCACTGAGTCCAATCATCTCCTTTTACTGAGAAGATCCAAAGGAGTTATGTAACTTGTCTGACACCTAGCTAGTTAGTTACAAAATTACTCCTGGTCCTGTCTCCAAACCTCATGAAGAGGAAATGTCCTGTGGCTGTCCATGCCCTATCTTTAGGAGGACGTATCATCACTGTGGGTCCACCACATTTCAGAAGCAGCTTTTCAGAGGCCCTTCTATCAGCCCTCACATAGACTCTACAGGAGAATGCTAGCATGGTGGGGAAGTTACCTCCCAGTCCACAGTGTGAAGGGGCTTGACCTTTCCCTCCTGAGTAAGTAAGAGAATAGGGTGTGCTTTCAGGGCAGGAGTTCTTTTCCAGATTCTTAGGTCTCCCAAATAACATTCCTAAGCCATGTCTTGCAAGCATCTTGTGTATCTGGGGAACTGTGATGATTCATGTTTGGTGTTTGTTTTTATGTTACACAGTACAGAAAGCTGTTGTATAAGCTCCTAGAATTGTCAAATGGGAAGAGTCCTAGAGATTATTTCATCAATTCCTTGATTTCTCAGCTGAGAAAACTAAAACCCACAGAGATGAATTGACTTGGTAGAGATAATATTTCTTGCTTATGATTTATAGGAAGCCAAACTTAAGTCTATAGTTGTTCATTCCTAACAATATTAACCATGCTGTTTACATAATAGTGTCTGAAAACTAATTGCCTACTTTAAATGAAAAGAGAAAAGTATGAGTTTGCTCCAAAACATCTCTTAAATTTATAATTAAATGACATGAGCTAGTTTTATAAAACATTTTATTTACAGTAGAGCTTTACAAAAATAGTCTTAATAAAATTAATACAAATCCCTTTTACAATATAACTTATATGACTATCTTCTCAAAAAAGTGACATTCGATTACAACACATAAACTACATTTATAGTTGTTAAGTCACCTTGTAGTATAAATATGTTTTCATCATCTTTTTTTTTGTAATAAGGTACACACCAATAACAATGAACAGTGGACAACAAATCTTATTTTGTTATTCTTCCAATGTAAAATTCATCTCTGGCCAAAACAAAGTTAACCAAAGAAAAGTAAAACAATTGTCCTTCTGTTCAACAATACAGTCCTTTTTAATTATTTGAGAGTTTATCTGACAGAGACACAGCATTAAACTGAAAGCACCATGGCATAAAGTCTAGTAACATTATCCTCAAAAGCTTTTTCCAATGTCTTTCCTTCAACTGTTTATTCACTATTTTGCCAGTACAAATAAAGATTGATCTCAACTCTCTCCTTCATTAGTCTCAAGTGTTCCTATTATGCATTGAGTTTTCAGACCTTCCCAACTGGCATGTATTTTAAGTGTGAGTTTCTTTCTTTGGCTTCACGTGGAGTTTCACAACACTTATGAAACATACTGAGCTCCTCCATGTGGCTGGATCTCTGTGACTCCCCATCCAACAATATTCCCCCGGATGTGACAAGACTCTGCTCCTCCAGTCTCTCTTATCTCTTCACTGCTAAGAACACTATCCCAGATATTGAAGCCTGTGAGTCTCCCAGAGAAGGCTAATGTTTCATCAAAGCCACCACCCACACAGCAGCCATTCTTTTCTTGGCCAATCTGCAGGATTCCTCCCTCAGGAACAGTGTGACCTGTGGCCATCTCAACAGTGGTAGCCACCAGTTCACCATTTACCCACAAGGATGTGAGCCCTTTCTCTGAATTCCAGGTGCTGCACAGGTGGGTCCACCTTCCCAGGGAAACCATGGTTTCAGCAACCAGTTTGTTCTCCTCTCCACCCACCACAAACACTATGGACTGGTAGCTGAGATACAGCTGGATTTCATATGGATTCCTCTTTGTGCCATAGGAAAACAGGATGGTTTTGTTTAACACATCTGTGGCTTTGACCCAAATGCAGGCACTGAAAGATTCAAGCCTCATTGGTCTCACTGGATGCACGCTTCCGAAAATCTTCTTGGAACGCATTGGGAATAAAATAGCTGTTTCACAACCTAGAGTAGCAAGAAAACAAGAAGAATATTAAAGAAAATATAAATTTATTCAGAATTATTCTGGCATTAGTTATTTCAACATAAACATTTTAATGACTATAATTGAAAGCTATATGAAACCCTACATTATGACTTAAGAAGCTTCAACTGTAATCTCTGCAGAGCAAAGAAAATGAGAAAAAAGGAAAGCCAATTGTCTTATCCAATGAAGCATCGAAATGAAGAGAAAGCATGCAAATAGAAGAGCCAACTAGTCCAAACCCACAAAATAACAAAAGCCATAACTACCTCCCCTTCCAATTTGCATATTTTGTTACTGCTTTAAAAAAAAAAAAAAAGTTGAATCACTATCAGTTAACTTCAGACAATAATTCTATAATTTCCAATAATTCAGAACCCAACCTGGTTCTCTCTTTTTGCCACCACCAGCTTCCTAAAATAATAAACCTATGAAATTCAGAAGACCTGGTTCACTCCATTTAGCCTTTACCAACATGCATTTTTCAGCAAAATTCTAGGATACTGATGTTATTGCAGAATACTTTATTTTATTTATTTATTTATTTATTTATTTATTTATTTATTTATTTTGAGACAGAGTCTCACTCTGTCACCCAGGCTGGATTGCAGTAGTGCGATCTCGGCTCATTGCAACCTTCGCTTCCCAGGTTCAAGCAATTCTCCTGCCTCAGCCTCCCAAGTAGCTGGGACTACAGGTTCACACCACTGCGCCCAGCTAATTTTAGTATTTTTTTTAGACATGGGGTTTCATCACATTGGCCAGGCTGGTCTCAAACTCCTGACCTTGTGATCCACCTGCCTCAGCCTTCCAAAGTGCTGGGATTACAGGCATAAGCCACCGCACCCAGCCTGCAGAATACATTTGAATACACCAAATGTTCTCAGATATTTGTAAACTTTGCAGAGTTTTTAGAAAACTACCTTTGAAAGGCGACAATGTATAATAATGATGACTAAGCTTATTGGGCATTCACTATGTATCAGATACTGTTCTAATCACTTTGTATGTCATTTTCATCCTCATGCCAACCCTAAGAGATAGTCTTTTACGTTCCTATTTTACAGATGAGAAAACTTAGGTAAAAGTAACTTACCTATGTTTACATAGCTGGTAAGTAGTAAAACTAGAGTTTGAACTTTTGCAGTCTGGTCACAGAGGCCACGCCCTTAACCAGCACACTACATTGCCTCTTATTAATAGAACCCCTAGATTTCTCTAGGAGGGCTAGAATCCAGATGGTGTTACTACTAATGAGCTGTGCAACTTTGGATGAGCCCCATAATTTCTCTAGGCTTTAGTGTTATCTTAAAAAGGCCTTTCCATTCTGCTCCTAATATTCTGCAAGTCTGTAAGCAGCAAGTATGTAGCACTCAAGAGCTGAATAGACCAAAAATGTGTTTAAAAATTCTACTTTGTCCATAGGCTTATAATTACTATTTAAGCAGTAACTGAAAATCTTTAAGAGAAGTACATTCTTTCAAGGGGCCTGGTTGGAGAACATGTTTCTGCTAAAGAGCACTTGGGAGGGGGACTTTCAAATCTGAGGTAGAAAACTCAGTAAGTTTCCATCACTGTCCATCTCAAGGCAACTTAGCAATTTGGGAAGCTGGAGATGCTGAAACGAAAACCTTTTACGTGTCCCTGGGAAAGAACAGGTGAGCTCTGCATCTATATATGTGTGTGTGTGTGTGTGTATATATATGTGTGTATATATACATGTGTATATATACTTACATAGATATGTATACATATATACGTGTATATATACATATATACATATTTATACATATACATGTATACATACATGTATATGTATATAAATGTGTGTATATATATGTGTGTGTGTGTATGTAGGTATTTTTTTTAAAAAACACCTAAATTAGGGCAGGTATAACAACCTAAAGAAGATTTGCCATAAGATAACTTTGAAAAGCAAACTCCCAGTACGGTTCCAGAATAACTGGTAAAGAGAACTTGCAGAACCCAAACATCCATGTAAAAGTATGGTAAACTACGTCAGGTTCCTACAAGTGGCTCAGGGCTAGGCTCTATTCTGAAAACATTAAACAACTATGGACCTTATCCTTTAGTATTAGGGATAGTCAAATAAAATATTGACATTCAGATAATCATATAAAAGTAACTACAATACTAAAACACAAAACTGGCTCTGTCATGCTTTGATTCTTTTTCACTAAATAATTTGAACTTCTGAAGATTTTTTAAAATTAATTTTTAATGAGGCAGTGATTCTTATTTCAAATGAAATTGCTAGGTACATCTTTTTTTTCTATCTGTGTTAATTAAAATCAAATAAAAATCATCGAAAAAATCACCATATCCATGGGCATTTGACATAGTCTCTATAAAGTTTCAGTAAAGTCGTGTTCAAGAGGGTGCCTACTGCAATCTAATTAAGTGATTTCCTCTTTAAATAAGCCCAGGGAGTCAGGATTGCATTCCAAAGCAGTCCTGGATTGCATCTCAGAGACTCAGCTTCCCTATAGGCTACACTGGCTGTATAAGTTCATGGACTGGAACCGCATGTTGGCTATTTTTGGTCATCTTCTTTTGGGGACCAGCAATACCCCAAAACGAGGCTCTTAATACCTCTTTAAAATGTCAGAAACTCTCTTATGAATTGGCTTTTAACTAATAGGTTTTTCTGATTATCAAAGACCAAATAAAATTAAAACCAGGTTCTTAGGAGGCTAACAACAGAATGATTAGGAGCCAAGCTGGCTGGAGACCAAGAGAAGATAAATCAAAGCATATGGGTAAAAGTATTATTGGATGTAATAAGGATCAACATTTTAGAATTCAGAAATACATCCCTCTTCTGCTCTAACTAATATGCAAAGATGAAGATAAAAAATAGAGTAATTCTTCAGTTTTTCGGGTGCATTAAGTGTACAATGACTTTATGTGGTTTGCAAAACACAAGACATTTCATCCATTAAAATGGCTGCAGAATTCTAATTTCTCTCCTGTCACATTGAGAATCTACTGTACATTTGAGTTTATGCTTTTTCTCCTCTGAAGCCCTATTTGGTATTTACTGATAAGCACCCCTCAAATATTTAGGAAATATGGTGTGGTTTCTGTAACTTTAAATGAAACATGCTCTCATTACATAAAGTTCTGTAATTTTAAATGAAACATGCTTCTTCCCCCTCCCCATCCAGCAAAAGTTGTTTTCTTGGAAATATGGGGAAGGATTCTCAGGAGAAATGCAAGTTATATTTTCTTACCTAGGACACTGATTTTCTAATATAATCCAAAATGATTGTCACACCATCATTTCTTAGAAGTTTTGGCATACAAAGGAGTATTGCTTGGCTCCGAATCTTCTGTTTCTTTCTTTTTAACCATCTTTAGAAAGTATTATTTTGGGAACCCATGTCTGTTTGGAGATTCATGGAGTGTCACATGGGATTTTGAGAAGCTGTCTCTGGTTTGAACAGTCTCTCTCCTGTTTGGTCCCAATTCTCTGAATCCCTGGGTTGGAGCTGGGATCGTCTACACGGATTGGCTCCTACACCTGACTGTTCCACGCTGAATCCCAAACTGCACACCCTCCGACCTCCCCTGTCGCGCTAATTCTACAAACCCCGGGGACTGGGGGACCCCTGGAGAATTCCGCTGACCCTTCAGGAGATGAGATTCAGTCTCAAGTTTCTTGCTGAGAATGGGCGGAGAGGAGGGGCCGTCTGAGGGGCTGGAAAACATCCCTAAACGTTAGCCTGGGCCCTGAAATAGTGCGGGAAACCAGAGCTCCTCTAAAGACAGAGACAGGATAAAATTAGAAGACGTGGAAATCCCTAACGGAGGGAAGCTGGGCGGCAAGAGGGGTCACGGTTATAATGGGCCAGTGGACTCCTGCAGCGCCTACTCGGATCGGGTGTCAGGGGCCCTAGACGTCTATTTCAAGACTGTAATGGTTACCTCCACAACTCTCTTTAGGGTTCCTTAGGACTGAGGAATACTTTTTTAAAGCCAATTTTCCCGCCTTGTATGGTGTGCCTGAGCTCTGTGACCGCGCATGCAGAAATAGAGCGGTGTGTGTGTGTGTGTGTGTGTGTGTGTGTGTGTGTGTGTGTGTGTGTGCTTCCCATGAAAGCTTCCCCTAGAAGGTGGCCTGGCCTGGCTTGGCTTGCCATTAAGCGCGCTCCCGGAACAAAGCCGCAGTGGGAGGTCCGGGCCCCGCTTGCCTCCTTACCTGCCGGCAGCCAGGTCCGGGCCGCCCAGCCCTGCACTGCGTGCAGGTCGGCTCGCGTCTGCCGCAGCTCCTCCAGCATCGCGGCCAGGGCGCGCCCCGCCTCCTCTGGGCGCTGCGTCTCCGCGCCCTCCAGGCGCTCCAGCCTGCGGCCCGCGTCGCGGCTGGCCTGCAGCAGCTCGTCCAGAGCACTAGCCAGCTTGGCCTCCGCGAGAGCCCCCTGCTCGCATGGCCTCGCCAGGCTTTCCGCTAGCCGGCCCAGCTCCTCCCGCAGCCTCTGCAGCTCGCCCCGCAGGACGTCGTCCGTGGCTTGCAGCAGCATGCCCTCTCTCATCTGCGAGTTCTCCAGCATGATGAAGAGCTTGTCCCAATTAGAGTGTTCCTGACGGCAGTCGCACGGCGTGGCTAGAGCGCGGGATACACACACGTTACCAGTCCGCCCAGGCCTGCCTTGGATGTGCTTTGTAAAAGCTGACCTCCCTCGGTGGTGCCAAGTTGCAGCCCGTCCCTGGCATCCCCCTTCCCTGGCATCCCCCTTCCCTTTAAGGACACCTCCGAAAAACAGCATGTAAATGTCTCAAAAACGACGGAAATCATTCATTCAGGTATAGATTAAGTTGTACCCTATGAAATCGCCGGTTATGTAGCTCAAAACAGTAAAATATCGGCGATTTTATATGATTCAACCCATTATGTACGTTCCAGAAATAACTTTGAAACCTCCATCTTTCTTCAAGTGCTTCTCACTTTTGCAAAACAAATTGTAAATTTTTAACTCGTCTCACTGGCTACGAAGTATACGTGTGTTATTTAGACCAAGAGGTGGATATGTAGTTAGGGCTAGCAGAGAAACAGTTAAAGTGAACTTACGGTCCTCAGTGGGATGGAGTCCATTGTCTATTTCGTTGTCCAAATTCACATACATGAGATCATAATCATCCGAGTTCTCGGCCAACACTGCAGACCAGAGAGCACAAAACAGAATCGCAAGGAGATGCATTGCTGGAGAGACGCAAAGTTCTTTCCACAGCTGGCGGGAGGAGACTCTCAAGTGAGCTGAATTTGAGCGGAGGAGAATAAGAGTGAGAGGCTGGAGCAGAGAGCCCTTAATAAATGCTGGGGAAAGCCTGAATGGGGATGAATGAGTAATGCTGGTGGCACTGCGGTAACGGGAGTTCCCCTGAATTTGGTGGGGGAGGGGGCTGGGTGGGAGGGCGAGGGAAATGTGGAAGTTGCACAATATTAAACCGCAAAGGTTTACACTGCAGTCAGATTAATTGGAGGAGGGTCAGAGGGGAAAGAGGAAGGAAACTAGGCTTTCACTGTTCTCCTGAGAATTAGCTGTTGTAACTTGAATTGATAGCAATGGGGATGAAGGAGGGGTGGTAGGGGAGACTGAAGGTCTCAGAGGGTACTGAAGCAAATCATAATTTCAGCATTTTCTGTGAGCTGTTATTATTTCACAACCCTTTATATATAGAAAACTTTCCATATTTCCTTTGTACGCTGTTTTACAGGTTGAAACTGAAAATGGTCTGATTCCAAGATAAACCAACATATTAAGAATTGTATGGCTCTGGAAGTCAAGTCCAATCCGAGCTATCTTGTCTTTAATACTTCTGGAGTTGCACCTATACTTTTATAGACTTTTTTGTGTTTCTTTTTTTTTTTTGAGACTGAGTTTCGCTCTCGTTGTCCAGGCTAGAATGCAATGGCGTGATCTCGGCTCACTGCAACCTCCACCTCCTGGGTTCAAGCGATTCTCCTGCCTCAGCTTCCTGAGTAGCTGGAATTACAGGCACCTGCCACCACGCCCAGTTAATTTTTGTATTTTTAGTAGAGACGAGGTTTCACCATGTTGGCCAGGCTAATCTCGAACTCCTGACCTCAGGTGATCCACCTGCCTCAGCCTCCCAAAGTGCTAGGATTACAGGCGTGAGCCACCGTGCCCGGCCTATGACAAACAACACAGTACAACTGGGTAAACCTAAAATGGGGGAAAAAACCTGGGGGGGAAATGAGTATACTTATTTAGTTATTTAGGTATGTTTCTTTTCATAACTTGGTAATATGTGGACATTATATTATTCTACAAGGTTTCAAGGCAAGGATCATGTTTTAAAAGTAAACTTAGAGATTTCTGCTTCTAACAATATATACAGGCCTGTGTTCGCATTATATTAATAAAAACTTAAAAGGTACAGATGAGCTCCCGTTAAAGTAAGGGAAAAATCCAGGGGCCAAAGATAGAGGAAAGCAAAAATAACAATCCCATGAGCTGATGCTAGGGTCCCTCTGGAATAGGAGTGAAGTGAGATAGGGGTTAATAGTTCTATAACCACCAAATGTTGGTGACTATGTGGAAGCAAAGCTTAGGCCAAAGGTAGAGAGTTAGAAGAGAGACCCTCATGAAATCCAGGACCCTCAGAGGGTTACATACTGCATTTCAGTAGGTACAATCCCACTTTGCCCTAGTACAAAAAGGTAGGAAGCAACCATGTCTCTCTTTGGACTCTACAAGGTCCCTCTGAGTTTGTGAATTTGGGCCTGCCCTCAGACATGTTTGGAATTCAAATATATACTGTCTGCCACTGTGGGGAGAAAAAAAAAAAAAAAAGAATTCACAGTGATATTTGAACATATGAGGAAGCAAACCACTATAAATGAGAATCAGCAGAAACCAAAAAGAATTAGACACCCCTCCCCAAGAACTTCATTTAGTTGATATATCAGCCAAAAACTAGAAAATAAATATGTTTAAAACTATTGAAGCTCTAAAAGAAGGAATTGAAAATATGAGAAAATAATAAGACATTGTCAAAAAGAAAAAGGCTAGGTGATTTTTTAAAAGAACCAAATATAACTTCTAGAATTAAAAGTTAATTGAAATTTTTAAGAGCTACAGACATGGATTAAGTGGCAAATTAAGAAAAGCTGAAAAGAATATTAATGAACTGGAAGACAGATATAAGGAAATAATCTAAAATGTACTGCTTTTATGTTCAGTAATAGGATTCTCCAATCCTTTAATTGCTCAGGAGGATGATAAAAAAATTAATTAATTTTGCTTTGCTCAAAAATGTTCGTTATAATTTTAAGGACAGCTACCAAACGGACATAGGCATCCAAAGAGAAGGAGCAGGGGGAATTTTTAAAGAAAGACTTGATCTATTAAAAAAAAAAATCAATGAAGAAGGAAAGAAAAGAAGGAAAGAAGGATAAGTTAAAAGTACAATATTATTTGCTAAAACTAAATCAAAATATACCAATAATTACCATAAATGTTAATGAAACACATTTTCCAGTTAAGAGACAAATATTTCTGTTTGTCATATAGAAATATTTTAGGCTGGGTTCACGTTCAGAATCCCAGTACTTTGGGAGGCCAAAGTAGGAGGATCACTTGAGGCCAGGAGTTTGAGACCAGCCTGATCAACGTAGCAAGACCCTCATCTGCACAAAAAATTTAAAAATTAGTCTGGTGTGGTGGTGTGCACCTGTAGTCTCAGCTACTCAGGAGGCTGAGGCAGGAGGCAGGAGGATCACTTGAGCCTGGGAGGTTGAGGCTGCAGTGAGCTATGATCACACCACTGCATTCCAGCCTGGGCGACAGAATGAGACCCTGAAAAAAAGAAAAGGAGAGAGAGAGAGAGAAGGAAAAAGAAAAGAAATATTTTAAAAATCCAGCTATACATCACTTACAAAAGCTACACATAAAACATAAAGTAGAAATGTTAAAAGTTAAAAACTTTAAATTGGAGGGGAGAAAGAGAACATATCAAGCAAGTACTATTCAAAAAAGCTAGCATAGCAATAGTAACATCATTAAAAAATAGACTTAGGCAAAAGAGGATAGTTAAAATTATGATACAAAGAAATACAGGAACGATACAAAGAATAGCAGGAAGATATCTCTGAATTACCTAGTAATATAGTTTCAAAAAATATAAACCAAAGATTGACAGAATTGCAGGGAGAAATGGGCAAATACCTAATCATGGAGGGAGATTTTAACATAACTGAGAAGTTCACCTATATCATAACTCATCATTCAAATGCCAAAAAAAGCCTGCCAAAGGATACAGAAACTTAAACTACGTAATTTAAGGTTTGATATAATGAAATATATAGAGTACTGCCCAGATAGTTCGATGAGCAAGTTCCACCAAACGTTCAAGGAACACATAATCCCTATCTTACACAAATTGCTTCTGAGAATAGAGTGTTCAGGAATGTGCTAAATTCGTTTTACATGTCTACTAAGTATGATACCAAAAAGAGACAAAGACAATACAAGAAGGGAAAACTGCAACCTGTCTCATTAAGAATGTAGATGCAGGCCGGGCGCGGTGGCTCAAGCCTGTAATCCCAGCACTTTGGGGGGCCGAGACGGGCGGATCACGAGGTCAGGAGATCGAGACCATCCTGGCTAACACGGTGAAACACCGTCTCTACTAAAAAATACAAAAAACTAGCCTGGCAAAGTGGCGGGCGCCTGTGGTCCCAGCTACTCGGGAGGCTGAGGCAGGAGAATGGCGTAAACCCGGGAGGTGGAGCTTGCAGTGAGCTGAGATCCGCCCACTGCACTCCAGCCTGGGCGACAGAGCCAGACTCAGTCTCAAAAATAAATA